>NC_083895.1:31655149-31959024 GCF_032452875.1 Bos javanicus
TCCAGGGCCTCTTCCCAACCTAGGGATCAAACCCACGTCTCCTGCATTGCAGGCAGATTCTTTTAACCGCTGAACCATTGGGGAAGCCCATTTATAGTCATTAACATCTATAAATTTTCACTATTGAATTTTTATTAATGTACATGTTAGAAATTGTTTTCAATATCCAAAGTGTTGTTAACTTACAGTTGAAGAGAATTTTGTAATAGTGACTGTAGTTAATAGTAGTAAGTAGAAAAATTAAATAGAAAAGGGGAAACTTATACATGTTGCTAGTTGTCACTACTTTTAAAAAATATTTTTATTTTTAGTGAGACTTTTTTTGTTTTCATAGGTGGTTTAATTTTTATAGGTTCTCCTAGCAGCAGAACCTAGGACAAGAATTTTAAAATGCCAATTTGGGACATGCAGGTGTCTCTCGAAAGGGTGGCAGGAGGTGATTCAGGGAAGACAGAGCAGCTCATAAAAAGTCATTAAGCCTACTATCACAATAGGATACTGGGGCTTTATCCTGTGGGGAAACTTTAGGAATAATCAGTGTTGATATTGGAGAAGGCAATGGCACCCCACTCTAGTACTGTTGCCTGGAAAATCCCATGGATGGAGGAGGCTGGAAGGCTGCAGTCCATGGGGTCGCTGAGGATCGGACACGACGGAGCGACTTCTCTTTCACTTTTCACTTTCATGCATTGGAGAAGGCAATGGCAACCCACTCCAGTATTCTTGCCTGGAGAATCCCAGGGATGGGGGAGCCTGGTGGGCTGCCATCTATGGGGTCGCACAGAGTTGGACACGACTGAAGCGACTTAGCAGCAGCAGCAGTGTTGATATCATTTTCAGAATTAACTCACGGAAAATGCAAGTATATTTCCTGTTACTGATTGTGTTGTGTGGTTTAGAAGACTGTGCACCTGCCTAGTGCCCACATGGGCACAGTAGCTTTCATCAGTTCAGGAGAAGATCCCTCTGGGGCAGAGAGGAAGCTTGTGGCATTTAGAAGCCTTGAGCCAGAGTAAACTGTTAGGTTCAAAGAACACGCAGGGACACTGATAGCATCTGTGTCCTATGCATGCTCTATGACTTCTAAGTCCCTTTTCTGGGTTATCGTAATAAATAACTTCAATCAGATCATCCCTATAGTGATATTTCCTAAATAAATTAGATTACACTTTCTGTACTTAAGTGTCTGTCTCCACTTTTTATTCATAAAGCTTCATTAAGTTTTGTTTATTTATCCTTGTCATACTATTTACTTATGTGAGAGACCTTATTAACTACACACTTGGAAATATTATTGTTTATTCCATCTTAAAATCATGTTAAAATGGCAAATAAGTGTATAATACATTTTCATTATCTTTAGCTATCAGAAGAGTGCAAGTTAAAAACATGTGAAGCATTGCACATCTTTAATTAGCTAACATTTTTAAGTGATGACAGTAACAAATCCTGATGAGAATACAGAAGAACTGGCTCTCTCATACATTGCTGGTGGGAATATAGAATGACACAGCCACTCTGGAAACAGCTTGACATTTCTTTTAAAATTGAACATACATTTTCATGACTCAGCAGTCACATTCCTGAGCATTTGTCATAGAGAAATGAAACTTAAGTTCCTGCAAAGACTTCCTACACTGTATTCATAGCACTTTGTTATTGCCTCAAACTGGAAGCAATCCAAATAACTTTTATCAAATGAATGGCTAAATTGTGATACATCTGTACGATGAAATACTACTCAGCTTTAAAAAAGAGTAAAATATTGCTTCAGACAACAATCGGAGAAGGCAATGGCACCCCACTCCAGTACTCTTGCCTGGAAAATCCCATGGATGGAGAAGCCTGGTAGGCTGCAGTCCATAGATAGGGTCGCTAAGAGTCAGACATGACTGAGCGACTTGACTTTCACTTTTCACTTTCATGCCTTGGAGAAGGAAATGGCAACCCACTCCAGTGTTCTTGCCTGGAGAATCCCAGGGACGGGGAGCCTGGTGGGCTGCTGTCTATGGGGTCACACAGAGTTGGACACGACTAAAGTGACTTAGCAGTAGCAGTAGCAGTCAGACAACAATTTGCATGGATTTCAAGGGGGGTCACACTTAAGGTAAAAAGCCAGTTGCAAATGGTTATATTCTATGTGATTCTAATTATATAATATCCTTGGAATTAAAAATATATGTAGTTTTGAAATATATTAAAATGGTTGTCAGAGGTTTAGGGATGAAGGTGAAAGACAGTGTAAATAGAAAGAATCTTCACAAAAAGCTGTCTTGGTGGTGATGGAACGGTTCTATATCTTGATTGTGGTAGTTGTACAAATCTGTACACCATTAAGATTTTATAAACTGTACACATACACAAACAAGAATGCGTGTGAAACCTAGTGAAATCTTAATCGGATCTGTAGTTTAGGATTGTACCAATGTCAAGTTCCTGGATTTGAAAATGAGCTATGGTTATATAATACATCATCTTTAGGGAAAACTGGGTGAAGGTAATGTAGGAGCCTTCTATACTATTTTTTGCAATTTCTTGTGAATCTGAAATTAGTATTTGGTTACTCAGTATGTTTTATTTATTGACATTCTTTTACATCTTGTAAGCTGATTCTTCATTACAGAGTAATCCCATAGTATGTAATTTAAAGTGTTTTTTAAGTTAGGGCTTAAAAGACTATGAAACTAATTGTATGAAATTTAATTTTATCAAGTGTTTCCTTGTCTGTTTTAAACCTTTTCACAGAATTTCAAGGTTGCAAATATAAATAAAATAATTTCATTTTTAAATGATCTACTTTATAGACTAAATTAGAGAACACTCATGATTTCTTAAGAATTCTAGGTTGTAAATTAAAACCTTTGGTCACTCATCTCATTGATATAAATCTATAATCTTTCCTACTTGTAACATTCTTTTTGGGTTTTTTTGACCTGTGTGTGCCCATTTCTTGAATCTCAGCTTAAATGTGACTTTCTTGTGGAAGTCTTTCTTACTCTGACACTCTTCTTTCAAAATCTTTGTTTCTACTCAGATATATGCTTCTATGCCAAGTCGAATTCATTTTACATATGTACAGAGTGATCAAATAATGGGAAAGTTAATCAACCAACAGTGTCATTTGGTATAAAATTTTGGAGTACATCCTAAATCTTAAAACATATTAATAAATTATTGAAAAGATGAGAGCACCCAACCTATTCTAGTGATACTTAACAGAGATGTATTTGTAAGTGGTAGAAGAAATATCACTCCCTGAGTGTAAGATCAATTGCTGTTCATTTTATTCACCTGAAGATAAATCACTTTTTCAGATTTTGCAGACTTTCCCTTTTTCTGAAAAAATGATATATTAAAGTGAAAGTTTCTTTACTATATCAATGCTAACTTCCTCTTCCTTTATAATACTTCTATATTGAAGGAACCCAGAGGTCAACAGTAAGTCTTGTCTGCTCTCTTTTTTATTTCAATGTTATTTCTAAACAACTTGATGAAATTCCCTTCTGTTTTGGAGGACCATTTTTCACCTGCATATGAGGAAATTTAAACTATTTGAGCTGATATTAACATATTCTATTACTATAAATTGTCTATGATTAAAAAAAGTATTTGTCAATTTATATTTATTAAGTATAATTTTAGGATTCAAATCTACTGACCAGAAAATAAATAGTGTTTTTTGGTATGATGAAAAGAAAAAGGTATATGATAATGGTTAATTATCTAAGGAAATGTTTTCAGTGTTTCATCGTGTGTCAGAATTTTGCACTGCTTATATTATATGAGGAAAAACTTGGTTATTTCCCTGTATTCTCATACACTTTTTGACACTTTGACAAGTATGATAGTTTTTATTTCTGCACCTAGTGACTTTTCATTCTAAAAATATTGTTTGAACCAGGTTTCAGAAGATGTATTCTGGTTCCTAGTTTGGGAACTCTGCTGCTGCTGCTGCTAAGTCGTTTCAGTCATGTCTGACGCTGTGCGACCCCATAGACAGCAGCCCACCAAGCTCCCCCGTCCCTGGGATTCTCCAGGCAAGAATACTGGAGTGGGTTGCCATTTCCTTCTCCAGTGCATGAAAGTGAAAAGTAAAAGTGAAGTCGCTCAGTCGTGTCCGACTCTTCGCAACCCCAGGGACTGCAGCCTACCAGGCTCCTCCGTCCATGGGAGTTTCCAGGCAAGAGTACTGGAGTGGGGTGCCATTGCCTTCTCCTTGGGAACTCTATTACTATTCAAAACTAAGCATTTTCATCTTTTATGAAAATGAGGGCCTATGTACCATTTGTTTTGATAAAGTGAGTAGAAATATGGATTATTCTGGGAAGTCTAGAATATATAGTTTTATTGTATATATCTAGATACAATAGATTAAAGACCAGGGGATCAAAATAGAGTCAAGAAATAAATAAACATAACACTGGAAATTCTGGAAGAAAATATATAAAACTGGCAGCCAGGGGAGGAAAACTAAGAAATTACTATTTGTGGGAGAATTTTTTTCTACTCATGTGCTTTCTTACTGTTTTAATCACTTTTATTACATGTTATGTATTATGAATTTTAAGTATTGTGTATAATTTTGAAAAATTAAAATACACTGTCAGATTTTTGTAAGAGCAATTTAATTGTCCATTTGCTAATTATACCAGGATTAGTGTGATATGCAGAACATTGGACACTGTCTTTCAAATGCTTTTTTAAAAAAACAGTACAACCTTCTTCCATAAGAAATATTTCTTAATAAACTATTCATTAGACATACACCATTATCCTTTATGTCAGAAATTTAAAATAAAAATTTTATGACTGGCCTGAATGATGAACATTTGTCCTCATTTTCTTGTGCTCTGGCCTTTGTGATATCCAAAGGTACAGTTCCCAGGTGGCACCAGTGGTAAAGAACCTGCCTGAAAATGCAGGGAACATAAGAGATGTGGGTTCTATCCCTGGGTTGAGGAGAACCCCTGGAGGAGGTCATGGCAACCCACTCCAGTATTCTTGCCTGGAGAATCACATGGAGAGAGAACCCTGGTGGGCTATAGTCCAAATGGTTGCAAAGAGTTGGACACGACTGAAGTGACTTAGCATGCACACACATGACCTTTGTGATATCCGAAGTTACAGTTTTCTACTTACAGTTTTTTTCTTCCTTTTATAGTATACTAACACAAGTATATTGGATGCAACGTCCTAATTTTGTTTTTTTAACGTTTAAATTTTAATTTTTATCATCCTTTTCCCAAGATTTCTTACACTTGCCATACTATATTGTGTACATTGAAATAATTTTGGAAATCATTACTTTTGCTTCTTTCTGTCTCTGGTTTTGTTTTGCTATTTGTGGCCTCTTCAGAGTTTTATATATGTTTGGACTGACTTATTGGAAAATCCACCATGTGTTAGCTCTCCTAATAGTTCCCCATGTCATGCAGCTCCTTACATAACACAAGTAACTATTCTTGGGGTTTTGTATATGTATTTATTTGACTGTCATTTTATTGAAAATTGTTTGACAGTTGTTTACTTATGAAAAATGCAAGACTAGCACGCTCAGTTTGTGCTGTTATAGTTAATTGTTGCTATATGGGTATTTTCAAATTTTAAAAGACTCAGAACAGTAAAATATGTACTTAGCACAAATTTTACCACTCTTTGGTACTTTGAAAACTGTGCTTTAACTTTTTAAACCTTTGTTCTCATGCTACTTCAAAAAAATAATTTTATTGAGGTATAGTTCGTCTGCCAGACTTTTAATCATTGAAAGGGTACAGTTCCATGGTTTTCCCTATATTCACAAATATGTGTGGCCACTACCAGTGTCAATTTTGGTACCTTTTTATTACTTCAAAAAGAAACCCCATACTCTTCAGCTATCACTCTCTGGTTCTCCTTCATGTGTTTTCCACATGAATTTTGGAGTCAGCTTGCACATTTCTACAAAAAATACAGCTTGGACTCTGATTAGGATCAATGTGGGTATTGCTGGCCATATTAACTGTGTGAAGTCTTCTGACTCTGAAAAAGTGGGTGTTTTTTCATTTGTTTAGATCTTTAAATTCTTTCAACAGTGTTTTATAGTTTTCAGAAGTTTTTCACGTTAAAAGAAAGTATTTCCAAATATATTTTATTTAAAAAGATAATTTGTTTTTGGCTGTGCTGGGTCTTCATTGCTGTGTGCAAGCTTTCTCTGGCCGCGGCAAGTGCGGGCTGCTCTCACTGCAGTGCCCGGGCTTTTCATTGTGGTAGTTCTCTTGTTGTGGAGCACAGGCTCTAGGCGCGTGGGCTTGAGTAGTTTCTGCTTTGGGGCTCGGTAGTTGTGCCCCGAGGGATCTAGAGCACAGGCTCATTAATTGGGCTCATGGGCCTAGTTGCTCCCAAGCATGTGGGAATTTCCCAGAAGAGAGATGAAACCCGTGTTCCCTGCATTGACCAGCAGATTCTTAACGACTGGACCACCAAGGACGTCCATATTTTTTCATTTTGGTGTTATTGTAAATTGAATTACTTTTTAAATTTCATTTTTCAGTTGTTCCTTGCAAGTGTATAGAGATAGAATTCATTATTTAAATTTTGATCTTATTTCCCGTAGCTTTTCTGAACTCATTTCTAATATTTCTGAACTAAGTTCTTATATTTTTCAGTGAATTCCCTACGGTTTTCAATGTACTAAATATGTTATCTATTAGTTTGGCCAAAAAGTTCATTTGAGTGTTCCATAACATTGTACAGAAAAACCCAAACAAACTTTTTGGTCAACACAGTACAAATACTTTTCCTTCTTCCTTTCCAGTTTGGAACCCATTTGTTTATTTGTTTCTTTTGCCTACTTGCCTTGACTCGTGCCTCTTTGTTGTTGTTGTTTAGTGGCTAAGTTGTGTCTGACTCCTATGACCCTATGAACTGCAGCACCCCAGTCTTCTCTGTCCTTTACTGTCTCCCTGAGTTTGCTCTTGTCCATTGAATACAGTGATGTCATCCAACCATTTCATCCTCTGTTGCCCGCTTCTCCTCTTGCCCTCAGTTTTTCCCAGCATCAGGGTCTTTTCCAATTAGTCAGCTGTTCACATCAGGTGGCCAAAGTATTGAAGCTTCAGCTTCAATGTCAGTCTTTCCAATGAATATTCAGGATTGATTTCCTATAGGAGTAACTGGATTGATCTCCTTGCTGTCCAAGGGACCCTGAGGGGTCTTCTCCAGCACCACAGTTTGAAAGCGTCAGTTCTTCGATACTCAGCCTTCTTCATGGTCCAGCTCTCACATCCATACATGACTATTGGAAAAACCATAGCTTTGACTGTACAGACCTTTGTTGACAAAGTGATGTCTCTACTTTTTCATACACTGTCTAGGTTTGTCATAGTTATTCTTCCGAGGTGCAAGCATCTTTTAATTTTGTGGCTGCAGTCACCATCCGTACTGATTTTGGAGCTCAAGAAAATGAAATCTGACACTGTTTCCACATTTTCCCCATCTGTTTGCCATGAAGTGATAGGACCAGATGCCATGATCTTTGTTTTTTGAATGTTGAGTTTTAAGCCAGCTTTTTTACTCTTTTCTTTCTCCTTCATCAAGAGGCTTGTTAGTTCCTCTTCACTTTCTGTCATTAAAGTGGTATCATCTGCGTATCTGAGGTTGTTGCTGTTTCTCCCAGCAATCTTGATTCCAGCTTGTGCTTCATCCAGCCTGGGATTTCAAATGAGGCACTCTGCATATAAGTTAAATAAGCAGGGATCTAGTATAATGTTGAAGTGATGAGAGTAAACATCCTTGTGTTGTTCCTTGTCTGAGGGCCAAGTATCCTGTCATTCACAGTGATGTTTACTGTGTATTTTTCTTAAATGTTCTTTATCATATTCAAGAAGTTCCTGTCTATTACTAGTTTGTTGAATCTGTTAAACTTGAAACAGTGTTAGATTTGCCAGGTGTCTTTTCTGCGTTTGTTGTCATAAGCATATGAGTTTTGTTTTCTATACTGTTGATATGATATATAACATTAGTTGGTTTTGAGATGTTAAGCCAATCTTGCATTCCTGGGATTAAATCTCATTGGATATATTATATAATTCATTTTTATACATTGCTGGATTTGTTTTTGCTAATGTTTTACTGAGGATTTTTACATTATATTCATAAGACGTATTGGTCTGTAATTACCTTATTTCTGTCTGTGGTTTGGTATCGTGGTAATACTGCTCTATAAAATGAATTGGGGTTTGTCTTTTTTTTCTGTTTTTTGGAAGAATCTGTGGAGAATTTTAAAATTCTTCTTTAAATATTTGTTAGAATTCAGTGGTGAAGTCATCTGATCTTTTTCGTGTGTGGGTAGTTTTTGATTACTAATTACTTCACTAGTTGTATTGGTTTCTAAAGATTACGTGTTTATTCGTGAGTCAGTTTCAGTAGTTTGTGGTCATTCTATTCATTATATTACCCATCTTATCTGAGTTACCTAATTAATTTTTATGTCTGTTTTTTCATTACAATAGCCATTTCAGGTCTCTTCTGGATATTTGCATGATACATCACTTGCCACCATTTTACATTCAATCTGTTTGTAGCTTTTGATGTAAGGTGTGGTTCTTCTAGACAAACATAAATATTTTTATATAAAAGTATCAGAACTATTGATATGAAAATGTGAGATTTGTCTCATTATTTTATTTCCATGAATCAGTATACTAGTCCACAAATTGTTTCCTACTTTTTCTATAAAACTCAGCTTGTTTTTACTAAGGCCGTCAAAGAAATATTTAATAATATTAACTTTCATTGTATTTTGAAAGTTCTGTTATTTTTCGAGTTGTAAATTCATTTCCCTTATTTTCATGTCATGAAATGAATTAAAAAATAGTGATTTGAAGTTTCCTAAACACTGGATTTTTATTATATTGAATAGTTATATCTTATAATGTGATCTTCTGGCATGGAGAAATACTATAATGTTAAATATATTTTTAGTTGAATTTATGTATCATTTAGATTTTTCTCTGATAGTTTAAATTTTTATATTGACAGTTTGTTGCATATTGATAAATGCTTTTAAGTCATAATAGTGTGTAATTTAACATGGATTGGCCTAATCCAGTGTAATTGTTTAATTAGCTTGTAGTTACTGCAAGCTAGTCTAAATTTTCACTGATTTCCAGTCTCTAATCAGTTGACTTCTGAGATACATTTCTTACATTTTTTTTCCTTTAAAAAAAATTCTTAAAATCTGAGAACACTAAAATCACTTAAATACAAATTATAAAAGTATTTCATAATGTTTTAAAGAAGCAATCTTGTTTTTGAAATGTCTAATTTTGTGTATAGAGTTCCTTAGGGATTAAAAAAATAGTTTTTCTGGATTACATACATAAAAATTTTTATGTATGGAGAAGAAGTAAGATTTTATAAACACTGTTAATCATTGTACATTAAAAAAGTTTTCCTTTTTCAAAAAATCCTCACTTTAAAATAGTGGTCAAAATATGTATTTAACAAATTAGTGTAAGACTTGTAATGCAGGCAAGTAAACCTTTGGCTTTTTTAGTTTTTCTACTGATTACCACTGTTAAGCAGAAGTTTCATATGGGAATAGGCAAAAATGAACTCATCATTCTCTTGAGCATCTGGAGTAAGTTTACTGCCAGAGGCAAGCTGGTAATTTCTATATTCTTATCCGTTCAGCAAATCCTATGCTGCCCTGAAATGAATCACATGCACAGCTTCATTGACTCTCACAGAAATATTCTAGTGCCTATGTGAGTTTTTTAGCTGGATAAATTGCATCTCTGGGCCTCAATACAATTCCTTTATAAATAGTAAAGATACCCCTATAACACAGTTCCTTCATCCTTAGTATGCTTTGATAATTATCCATGGAGTCCTAAAGTAGGTATGAAAAGAATTATTGTTTTTAAATGAATGTCATGTCTTATCAAAAACATGATGAACTTTAACTCTTTTATGGCTATTTAGAGCTGAAGACATTATTTGTATAGTCTTATGGAAAACTTTATAAATATCTGGGATGATAGAAACAGTCAAAGGCCTGATGGGAACTCACAAAGTAGAAAATCTCCTCCATGCTCTTCCAGCAAGTAGCTGAGTGATCTTGGGCAAGTGATTCAACTATTTAATAATTTAATAATACTTCATAATTAATTAGATATGATTATTGTGGGGAAATTAACAAGATGGTGCCAGTCAGGCTCTGTTGCCCCACACTCTCACGCCCTCTCGCCCCATATTCTGGAAACAATGACTTTGCACAGCTGTGTAACAGCTGAGGTCATTTATAACACTGCACATGTGTATCACGAGGTACTCGCTTGGTCATGGGGGCTTTGTGCCATATGCCTACATGAGCTTCACCATGAAAGCCCTGGCTGCTGCTGCATCATGGCTACATTGGAGCTACATCGTAGATATGTTATATGGGACTATGTTTTTGCTATGTTATAATTATGTTATGGTTATGTTATAGCTGCTGCATCAGCCAGGAGAGAGGCTGTGTTATGGCTGCTGTGCCAGCCAGGTGAGAATAAATGTGTCTGTAGTTCCTGGGCTTCCCTGGTAGCTCAGCTGGTACAGAATCTGCCTGCAGTGCAGGAGACCCTGGTATGATTCCCGGGTTGGGAAGATCCCCTGGAGAAGGGATAGGGTACCCACTCCAGTATTCTTGGGCTTCAGTGGTGGCTCAGATGGTGTGGAATCCTGCAATGTAATAGAGCTGGGTTCAATCCCTGGGTTGGTTAGATACCCTGGAGGAGGATATGGCAACCCACTCCAGTATTTATGCCTGAATAATGCCCATGGACAGAGGAGCCTGGCAGGCTATAGTCCATGTGATCTCAAAGAACCGGACACTACTGAGCAACTAAGCACAGCAGCAGTTCCTGCGTCTCCTCGAGTCTTCTTCCAGCCTCTTAGCTCCTGCCTCACCTACCCTGGGTTCACTGAACAGTGTGCTCAGTGTGAACAGCAAGACAACTGGTGCTGTGAACAGGATCAGCTAGATAATTATAAATTAGATAATTATTTTAGACTTGATTTCTGTGGTCCATATAGCTCCTGAATTTCATGGCATTGCTCCATTTTATTTTATATTGTTTTTTAATCTAAGTAAAAGCAACTATTATATTGACGGGAAAGATCTATTTGCAGGTGAGTTACTAGGTATGTTATTGCTTCTCGTTTTTCATCCACTGCTTCCATTTTTTGTGATTATGTTTACGATATGCATTTGTAATGCACTTTTTTAAGTCCAAGCAGAACACTGCAGTAAGTAACTAAAACTTCACTCAACTTGCAGTTGCCCAGCATCTAGAGAGAGTTATTATACAACTTATTGAGAAATGCTGGGCTGTATGAATCAGAAGCTGGAATCAAGATTTCCAGGAGAAATATCAGTAACCTCAGATATGCAGATGACACCACCCTTATGACAGAAAACAAAGAGGAATTAAAGAGCCTCTTGATGAAGGTGAAAGAGGAGAGTGAAAACCCTGGCTTAAAAACTCAACATTCAAAAAACCTAAGATCATGGCATCTGCTCCCATCGCTTCATGGCAAATAGATAGGGAAACAATGGAAACAGTGACAAACTTTATTTTCTTGGGCTCCAAAATCCCTGCATACGGTGACGGCAGCCATGAAATCAAAAGATGCTTGTTCCTTGGAAGAAAAGCAATGACAAACCTAGACAGCATATTATAAAGCAGAAACATTACTTTGCTGACAAAGGTCCGTCTAGTCAAAGCTATGGTTTTTCCAGTAGTCGTGTATGGATGTGACAGTTGGACAATGAAGAAGGCTGAGAGCCGAATTGATGCTTTTGAACTGTGGTGTTGGAGAAGACTCTTGAGAGTCCCTTGGACTGCAAGGAGATCAAACCAGTCAATCCTAAAGGAAATCCAGCCCTGAATATTCATTGGAAGGACTGATGATGAAGCTGAAGCACCAAAACTTTGGCCACCTGATGCAAGGTGCCAACTCATTAGAAAAGACCCAGATGCTGGGAAAGACTGAAGGCAGAAAGAGAAGGGGATGACAGAGGATGAGATGGTTGGATGGCATCACTGACTCAATGGACATGAGTTGGAGCAAGCTCTGGGAGATGGTGATGGGCAGGGTAGCCTGGTGTGCTGCAGTTAATGGGGTTGCAAAGAGTCGGACATTGCTGAGTGACTGAACAACATTGCTAGCCTGGGGAAAATTCAGAATTCATAGTAGTTTCTTTCTCTTTTTGTCCACGGCCATATGTGGGATTTTTGTTCCCTGACCAGAGATTGAAGCGTGGAGTCTAATCACTGGACTACCAGGCATGAGTATAGCTTTCCCACCATCATAATGTCCAAAAATTGTAGACCAAGCCATCCTAAGTCAAGGACTGTCTGTAATACTATAGTAATGAATAATCTTTCACTTTGGAACAGCTGCCGCATGTAGATCGGTTTCTAAATTTTGGAATTACTGTCCTCTGATGCACTTCGCTGGCACTAGTAGCATCCTGTCCTTACTGCACTGTCCCCTGAGGACTGGTGCTCAAAAAGGCAGCACTAAGATATTTCTCTTGCTGCCATTTTTGCCTCGATCTGGAGGTCTCATGTCCTTCTGTCGTAGTGTGTGTGTGTGAGTATGCATGCATGCACATGCTTGGATATAGAAAAAGGGAGAAAGAGATGAACAGGCAAACACTGGCTGACTACTTTGTTAGCATGTACCTACAGTTAAATAGGAGACCCTTGATAGTTTTTGAGTTAATGGCTCTTTATAGAAGTAGTGCAGGGTCTCATGGTTAGTAAGTAGCAGACTTGTATTTTGAACTGAGGCATTTTTTATAGGTAGATAATATAACCAGAAAATATTGTGCTAGTGGCTAGAATTTGATGAAAGGAGACAAATACATATTTTATATCACATTTGCATACTTTTACCTTTGACTCTCCCTCTGATAGCTCAGCTGGTAAAGAATCCGCCTGCAGTTCAGGAGACCCCAGTTTGATTCCTGGGTCGGGAAGATCCGCTGGAGAAGGGATAGGCCACCCACTCCAGTATTCTTGGGCTTCCCTTGTGGCTCAGCTGGTAAAGAATCTGCCTGCAGTATGGGAGACCTAGGTTCGATCCCTGGGTTGGGAAGATCCCTTGGAGAAGGGAAAGGCTGCCCACTCCAGTATTCTGGCCTGGAGAATTCCACCAATTGTGTAGTCCATGGGGTCACAAAGAGTCGGACACGATGGAACGACTTTTACTTTCACTTTTCACCTTTGACTCATGAGCAGTCTGAATGTTTTCCTTCTCATCCCCATACGTTACACTAAAAAATGTGATAGGCTGTGGCTGGAATATCTCAGGATGAAATTCTTTTTATAACAATATAGGTTTTGTGTAATTAGAACACATTGAAAAGTAAAAGTACAATGACCTTGAATAAAAGTTGTGGAAATTTCCCGGCAGGCCAGTGGTTAGGACTCCATGCTTCCAATGAAGGGGACATGGTTTTGATCCCTGCTTGAACAACTGAGATCCTGCATGCCATGAAGCTGGCCAAAAAAAAAATTAGAGAGTATCTTTATACTTGTTGTAGAATTACCCTGGGATTTCTTTGGAAGGAATGATGCTAAAGCTGAAACTCCAGTACTTTGGCCACTTCATGTGAAGAGTTGACTCATTGGAAAAGACTCTGATGCTGGGAGGGATTGGGGGCAGGAGGAGAAGGGGACAACAGAGGATGAGATGGCTGGATGGCATCACTGACTCGATGGATGTGAGTCTGAGTGAACTCCAGGAGTTGGTGATGGACAGGGAGGCCTGGCGTGCTGCAATTCATGGGGTCGCAGAGAGTCGGACATGACTGAGCGACTGAACTGAACTGAACTGAATATCCACAAATATTGATTTTAAGTGACACTCCTTATGTGATATTTTGGGTATTTTTAATCCTGTGTTTTGAGGAATCATTTGTAATGTAAGTTATAGAACATTTTAGAAAAATCCCTAGATTTAGCATTAGCATCAGATCAGATCTGATCCCAAAGAAAGGCAATACCAAAGAATGCTCAAACTACTGCACAATTGCACTCATCTCACATGCTTTGTTGATAAAGTGGTATCTTTGCTTTTTAATATGCTATCTGGGCTTGTCACGGGAGCTTCTCTGGTGGGTCAGTGGTAAAGAATACATCATCTTTCAGGATTTGAAATAGCTCAACTGGAATTCCATCACCTCCACTAGCTTTGTTTGTAATGATGGTCTAAGGCCCACTTGACTTCACATTCCAGGATGTCTGGCTCTAGGTGAGTGTGAATGATCACACCATCGTGATTATCTGTGTCATGAAGATCTTTTTTGTACAGTTCTGTGTATTCTTGCCACCTCTTCTTAATATCTTATGCTTCTGTTAGGTCCATACCATTTCTGTCCTCTATCGAGCCCATCTTTGCATGAAATGTTCCCTTGGTATCTCTCATTTTCTTGAAGAGATCTCCAGTCTTTCCCATTCGATTGTTTTCCTCTATTTCTTTGCATTGATTGCTGAGGAAGGCTTTCTCATCTCTCCTTACTAGTCTTTGAAACTCTGCATTCAGATGCTTATATTTTTCGTTTTCTCCTTTGCTTTTCGCTTCTCTTCTTCTCACAGCTATTTGTAAGGCCTCCTCAGACAGCCATTTTGCTTTTTTGCATTTTTTCTCTTGGGGATCGTCTTGATTCCTGTCTTGTATACAGTGTCACGAACCTCCGTCCATAGTTCATCAGGCACTCTATCAGATCTAGTCCCTTAAATCTGTTTCTCACTTCCACTGTATATTCATAAGGGATTTGATTTAGGTCATACCTGAATGGTCTAGTGGTTTTCCCCACTTCCTTCAATTTAAGTCTGAATTTGGCAATAAGGAGTTCATGATCTGAGCCACAGTCACTCCCGGTCTTCCTTTTGCTGACTGTATAGAGCTTTTCCATCTTTGGCTGCAAAGAATATAATCAACCTGATTTCCGTGTTGACCATCTGGTGATGTCCATGTGTAGAGTCTTCTCTTGTGTTGTTGCAAGTGGGTGTGTCCTATGACCAGTGTGTTCTCTTGGCAGAACTCTATTAGCCTTTGCCCTGCTTCATTCTGTACTCCAAGACCAAATTTGCCTGTTACTCTAGATGTTTCTTGACTTCCTAGTTTTATATTCCTGTCCCCTATAATGAAAAAGACATCTTTTTTGGGTGTTAGTTCTAGAAGGTCTTGTAGGTCTTCATAGAACTGTTCAACTTCAGCTTCTTCAGCCTTACTGGTCGGGGTATAGAGTTGGTTTACCGTGATATTGCATGGTTTGCCTTGGAAACGAACAACGATCATTCTGTTGTTTTTGAGATTGCATCCAAGTACTGCATTTCAGACTCTTTTGTTGACTATGATGCCTACTCCATTTCTTCTAAGGGATTCCTGCCCACAGTAGTAGATACAATGGTCATCTGAGTTAAATTCACCTGTTCTGGTCCATTTTAGTTCACTGATTCCTAGAATGTCGACGTTCACTCTTGCCATCTCCGTTTGACCACTTCCAATTTGCCTTGATTCATGGACCTGACATTCCAGGTTCCTATGTGATATTGCTCTTTACAGCATTGGACCTTGCTTCTACCACCACTCATATCCACATCTGGGTATTGTTTTGCTTTGGCTCCATCCCTTCATTCTTTCTGGAGTTATTTCTCCATTTATCTCTAGTAGCATATTGGGCTCCTACCGACCTGGGGAGTTCCTCTTTCAGTATCCTATCATTTTTCCTTTTCGTACTCTTCATGGGGTTCTCAAAACAAGAATACTGAAGTGGTTTGCCATTCCCTTCTCCAGGGGACCACATTCTGTCAGATCTCTCCACCATGACCCGTCCGTCTTGGGTGGCCCCACAGGGCATGGCTTAGTTTCATTGAGTTAGACAAGGCTGTGGTCTGTGTGATTAGATTGACTAGTTTTCTGTGATTATGGTTTCAGTGTGTCTGCCCTCTGATGCCCTCTCGCAACACCTACCGACTTACTTGGATTTCTCTTACCTTGGACGTGGGGTATCTCTTCACGGCTGCTCCAGCAAAATGCAGCCACTGCTCCTTACCGTGAGGAGATACCTGTTGTCCAAGGTAAGGCTTGTTACACTCATTTAAAAATAGGCCACGTACTGGCACTGCATTTTGTGCATTCTAGCATTGGTCATTTAAAACAGTGAATGTTAAACATGTGGGCTCCACGTCTGACCCACAGAACATCCACCCCAAATCTTCTTGTTCTGTGTAAAATATCCACTGTGTATGTACTATGAAAGTTTTATCTGGGCTCCATTATTAAGTCAAAAGAATGTAAATAGTCATATTATAATAATCTAATGACTTGTATATTTCCATATGGATGAATGTCAGTATATCTAAATAGGAAATAAATTGCAATACTATCCACCTATATTAAAAAAAATAGAATATCTCCAGATTTGCATACTCATCACTGTAGAAGAGGTATGCAGGTTTTAAGGTTTCATAATCAGTTGTCAGAAAAATAGCAGTTATTCGTGCAATATCTCATTAGCATCTGACTCAAATTATTTTTAGATTACGTGATTTAGAAGACATTATAACTCCACTAAGAATTTGTAATTATTCTGAGATGCTTTCATCATTAACTCTAGAATCACTATCAGAAAGAGTAACAATATGATATAGGAAAAAAGCTAATCAACATGAGTAAAAATACGGTCACTTTCAGAAGAACAATCTGGTCATCTGGAAAAATCCCAGCTACAACCTGCAAATACTCCCATGTGGGAGACTGGCCAAGGCACATGATTTCTAGGCAGGAAAGCCATGAGATCGGGGTGAATTGAGGCTGTCTCTAAGGAGCAGGCTATAAACTTCCAAACTGACCTTGGGCAGCATAATTGGTCCCATTTCCTCTAACGCAGTCTCATGCTCTCCTCCCCACATCAACCCAAAGTTTGCTAAAGAGCATATTGGAGCAGAAATGGACATTCTAGCACATTCTTACTGCTATATTACGTTCAAAGACAAGAACATCCCACCCACAACAGTGTTGTTCCAGGAAGCAGGGTGGGAGTAGTCGTAGATTAGAAAAGAGACTATTAATTGCACAATTAATAAGAAAGTGAAAATGTTTCAAGATCTACAATAAAGCTGTATCCAAAGGAGTCTGTTTCGTCAGTGATGCTGGACTTTGAATTCTGTGCTAAAGCTTGTAATGAACTCACTCTGGTCTGTCAACCTGTGTCCGGCTTGCTTCCTGCCTATTGAGGGGTGCGTATGCTACACAGAGCTATGATGGATTCTATGGAGTGGTGAGATTCACAGAAGTTCCAGGGTGCTCATGTCAGGATCATTCCTTGTGGAAAGTTTGATGCAGATGAAGATAAAATGGTTTCTTGGACAATAATTGCAATTTCTTTCTTTTAAAGTCAGTGGGTTTCTTGTATAGTTCTGTTACAGTTGGCCCAGGTTTAATTTCAGCCATCTCCATGAAAGCAAAACACTTGGTGCTGGTAAACCTTTCTTTAGGCTTGTAGTGTTTGAATTAAAAAAAAATAGCTGCACCTTTGGTTAATTTTTCAACATGCTTCTGGAGCTCAATGTCTACATTAAAATGAGCACATGTGTCTCCTGTTCTTGAAGCCCCAGGAGTATCTTGCACAGGAGTTAAATTTGTGCCATTCAGGTCTTTTACCCTAACTGTGATATAGGGATCAGTGCATTGCCTGGCATCTTTTAGGCCAGTTTTCTCAATTCTGGTAGTAACGTCGTTCCTGGTTCTGATGGCAGCCTTGGTAATTAAGTACTGGGAGCTCTGGCAGGAAAGAAATCAGGAGACCCTGCTCCAGCACCACCCTCTTCTTCATCTTCTTCAAATTCCGAATTCTCTTCTGCACCAGGTGCTGAAGTTCTTCTTAAAGGGACAGGCTGAACATCAAATGGGAGTTCTTTATTATATGTAAGAATATTCTTTAGGATTGGTTCTGGCTTCTTCAGATCTTCTGCCTCTCCTAAAATTGGTGCCCCAGCACTGCAGCAGACTTCGAGTCACCTCTGACATGTCTGACATGTCTGGTCCCCACCCCGTCCCCTCCCACCCCTACCCCAGGAAAGGCCGGGCTCTAGGGCGTCATTAACAAGGCCTGGCCCCGACATTAACAAGGCCAGGAGGAAGCGATACGGCCACTGCTGCCACCTGCCAAGGAGCCGCCGAAGCCCATTTGCCTTACCAAGTGTCTTTTAATTTCATGGCTGCAGTCACCACCTGTAGTGATTTTGGAGTTCAAGAAAAGAAAAACTGTCACTACTTGCACTTTTTCTTCTTCTGTTTGCCATGAAATGATGGGACCGGATGCCATGGTCTTAGTTTGTTTAATATTGAGTTTCAAGCCAGCTTTTTAACTCTCCTCTATCACCCTCATCAAGAGGCTCTTTATTAAGAGTTTCTCTTCACTTTCTGCCTTTAGAGTAGTATCATCTGCATATCTGAGGTTATTGATATTTCACCCAGCAATCTTGATTCCAGTGATGAGTAGAAATTTGTATAAAACCATACTCTTTGTAAATAGGCAGAATAACTCAGTTTTCCAAACTAAGTTGCACCCTGAAACATCTTTTCTTTCCTTTTTTAAATTGAGTTATTAATTTACAATGTTGTGTTAGTTTCAGGTGTACATCAAAGTGATTATATATATAAAACTTATTTATTATATATATTTATTCTTTTTTAGATTCTTTTCCATTATGGTTTATCACAGCATCCTGGATATTGTTCTCTGTGTTGTACAATAGATCCTTGTTGTTTGCTTGTTTTCTATGTAGTTGTGTATAGAAGTTAATTCCAAACTCTTGATTTATCCTGTTGGTGACCATAAGCTTATTTTCTATGTCTGTGTATCTATTTCTGTTTTGTAAGTAAGTTCACTTGTATCGTCTTTTAAAATTCCACAAATAAGTGACATCATGTAATATTTGCTTTCCTCTATCTGACTTACTTCCTGGACATTTAGTTTACTTCCACATCTTGTTAGTGGCTCACTCATGTCCAACTCTTTGCAACCCCGTGGATTGTAACTCGCCAGGCTCCTCTGTCCATGAAATTGTTTAGGCAAGAAGACTGGAGTGAGTAGCCATTCCCTTCTGCAGGGAATCGTCCAACCCAGGGATCGAATGCGGGTCTCCTGCATTGTGGGCGAGTTCTTGAATGACTGAGCCACTCTTAGTTACTCTAAATAGCGCTGCTGTGAACATCACGGTGTTTAAGTAAGAGTTTTCCTAGATATATTCCCAGGAGTAGGATTGCAGGATTATATGGCAACTCTATTCTTAGTTTTTTAAGGAACCTTTGTAATGTTCCCCATTACGTGTAAGTGGCTGCACCAATTTACATTCTCAGCAACAGTGTAGGTGGTGAAACTTCTTTTCAGTTCTTTAATTTGCTTTTAGCGTTCTCTTTTTCTCTAGATTTTATGTTAATAATTTTTTCATATCCTCACATCTACCCAGTCTCTTATCCCTCTACCAGGAGATACCTTCCCAGCTTCTCAACTGAGCAACTGTTTTGGCTTTAAAGAAGTGTTTTCAGTGTCTTGTTGTGTAGTCATGCTTAACTGCATCCATATCTTTATTTCATTGTTTCTATCTAATATTTGAGAATTAGTTATTCCACTTTCATTTTATATCTAACATCCTTCATTTGTGCTTTTCTTCTCACCCTTGAGTCTACCTTCAAATCTTATCCCCTCCCTGGTCTTCACTATCTTTGTTATAAATGTGCTTAATTTCTCTCCCATTCCAATAAGAAAATCTCTCTCCAAAATCCTCCTTATCTATCTAGTTTCCTTTTCAGTTGAAATATTTGAAAATGTAGTCTATACTTCTTTATCTCTTCATTATTCTTACCACTTCTCTGAAACTCAGGTAGTAGGAGCCACTGATTATGATTTGGTCATCCAATCCACTGAACACTTTATAGTTCTCATCTCATTTGACTCATTTATCAGTGTTGACTCTACCACCAGTTTGAAGCTTTTTTCCTCTCTGGCTTCGCTTCTGTGATACCTGTTCCTCAGGTTTTCTTCCTTTCTGGTTCCTCTCCCTCCTTTTCCATAGCTGGATCTTCTTCTTTTAATTCTTGCAGTGTTTCTTTCCTTCTCCTTTAAATCTTTACCCACTGTTTTCTCTTGGGTTCTTACAGCCCCTTAACAGATGACTTCCAGCTCGTTTTCTGACATATTCTGACACTCAGCTGTAGTGTCACAGGCACTGTTTGTGATTTCCTCTCCTTTATCTGCTTGACAGTCTTGAAAAAGTCTCCCCTGGGTTTCACTGTTCCCCTCTATTATTCTCTGATACTCCTTCCTTCCTTACTCTCGTTTGTTCTTTTCTCAATTATAGGATGATTTCCCTCTGTTCTCGCTACAGCTATTTGTCTCTCCACCAATTTGTGTTCTACAGAGCTGCTGAAAACCCTACTAAAAGACAAATTTTGTGATGTTGCTTCTTTAGAATGCCTCAGTGGGTAACGTTAACAGGATAAAGAGTCTTTCCTTTTTTTGTGTGTTCTTTTTTTCACTGAAGTAAAATCCACATAACATAAAATGAATCATTTAAAGTGTGCAATTCAGTAGAATTTACTTAATTCATGATACTGTGCAAGCATACTCCGTGTCTAGTTCTAGGATGTGTTTCATCACTCCAAATGGAACCCCTAGAATGAAAGCAGTTGTTCCTCACTCCCTCCTGTCAGCCCCTGACACCCACAGATAGGTTATCTGTTACAATGGATTTGCCGTTTCTGAATGTTTCATGTAAATGAAATCATTGCTTTATATGACCTTTTTTATTTGGCTTCTTTTACTTATAGGTAATAATATTTTTGTGATTCATGTAGATTGTCGTATGTATTAGCACTTGATTCCTTTCTGTAACTGAATAATAATTCCATTATATGGCTGTGTCCTGTTATCTATTCATGAGTTCATGAATATTTGGGTTGTCCACAGAGTTTGAATCCCTCTTTTTTATTCATTTGAGTATATACCTGCAGGGATTTAATTGATGGTTCGTATGGTAAATCTGCGCTTCTGGAGGAACTACCAAACTCTTTCCACAGTGGCAACAACAATATACATTCTCACCAGAAATATATTAAGGGTTCCAGTTTGTACAGATCCTTGCCAGAATTTATCCCCTCACCCTTTTTTTTCCCTTCTTTTCTTTAAAATTATAACCAATCTTGTACATACAGTGGTATTTCATCACTGTTATTTCCCTAATGACTAATGGTATTGAACATCTTTTTATGCACTTGTTACACATTTATATATTTTCTTTGAGGTACTTATTAGGCTGATTGTCTTTTGTTTTTGAATCAGAAATACCTTTTAAATGATCAGATCCAAGATATTTCTGGATTTAATGATCATCAAAGAAGAGTTTACATTTTGACCTTAGAAGTTCTTTATTATTATGGTCACATTTTAAATGGGACTTCCCTGGTGGCTGAAATGATAAAGAATCTGCCAGCAATGCACGGGACCCCAATTCTATCCCTGGGTGGGAAAGATCCCCTGGAGAAGAGAATGGCCCACCCAATCCAATATTCTTACCTGGAGAATTCCATTGAGGGAGGAGCCTGGCAGGCTATAGTTTATGCCTCACAAAGAATCAAAAATGACTGAGCAACTTATCACGTTATCATTTTAAATAGTTGCTTGAATATTACCAGCATTTCTGGACTCTCTGTCCTTAAAATGCAGCAAGTTGTTTTTTAATCTTAATACTAAAATATCCAGTTCAGTTCAGTTCAGTCACTCAGTCGTGTCAGACTCTTTGCAACCCCATGAATTGCAGCACACCAGGCCTCCCCGTCCATCACCAACTCCCGGAGTTCACTCAGACTCACGTCCATCGAGTCAGTGATGCCATCCAGCCATCTCATCCTCTGTTGTCCCCTTCTCCTCCTGCCCCCAATCCCTCCCAGCATCAGAGTCTTTTCCAATGAGTCAACTCTTTGCATGAGGTGGCCAAAGTACTAGAGTTTCCGCTTCAGTATCATTCCTTCCAAAGAACACCCAGGACTGATCTCCTTCAGAATGGACTGGTTGGATCTCCTTGCAGTCCAAGGGACTCTCAAGAGTCTTCTCCAACACCACAAAATCGATTGATTCAAAAGCATCAATTTTTCAGCAGTCAGCTTTCTTCACAGCCCAACTCTCACATCCATACATGACCACTAGAAAAACCATAGCCTTGACTAGACGAACCTTTGTTGGCAAAGTAATGTCTCTGCTTTTCAATATGCTATCTAGGTTGGTCATAGCTTTCCTTCTAAGGAGTAAGCATTTTTTAGTTTCCTGGCTGCAATCACCATCTGCAGTGATTTTGAAGCCCCCAAAAATAAAGTCTGCCACTGTTTCCACTGTTTCCCCATCTATTTCCCATGAAGTGATGGGATCAGATGCCATTAGTTTTCTGAATGTTGAGCTTGAAGCCAACTTTTTCACTTTCCTCTTTCACTTTCATCAAGAGGCTTTTTAGTTCCTCTTCACTTTCTGCCATAAGGGTGGTGTCATCTGCATATCTGAGGTGATTGATATTTCTCCCAGCAATCTTGATTCCAGCTTGTGCTTTGACTTTTTAAAAATTTCAATATAGAATATTTCCACCTAGCACTTCTTCATACCTTAATGAGCAGTTACGAAAAGACAGTTACGAAATATAAGAATACCTTATATTCTCTGTTGTTGACTACTTTCTCTTTTTAAAAAATATTGTTTGCTTTCTTGTGAGTACGTAATAAACATATACCAGGTTAATGTTCCAGTTGACAATCAGGTATAAATGTGAATATAAGGTATAAGTGTGTTTTTTGCAGTCATGCTTATGTGAATATAAGAATCTTTGATTAACATTTTTGAAGACCATATGGAGTAATTTTGAGGTAATTTGAAAATAAGCTTGTATTTTTTATCATGGAGATATGCTAAACTGTTGAGGGTACCTTTACTGATTGTCTAGTATTTTAAATCATAGTGTTTGCTTTTCAAGCAACAGATCATGATGAAAAGTGAATTCACAATGAAAGTTATATATTAGCAATTGTTACTTTTCAGTTTGGCAAGGAAAAATTATAATCTGAAGTTTTATCTACCGCCACCACTCCAAAGATAGGCAGTTTCCCTTAACTTTCTGAATGTTTCAGATTAGATTTCTAACATCCCCATTTTTAAAGATCGTATATTTATTTTAACTTATATTCTGAGAGAACTGGAAGGTTTAGCCATAAAGCTAAATGTATGAAAGAGATTGGGTTTTACAAGAGAGAACGTATATCCGTTAATGTTTTTTATGTTACCTCCAAATTTTTCAAAGATGAAACAAACCTGAAATCTACTTTCCAAGGGCTTCATAGGTGGTGCTAGTGGTAAAAAATCCACCTGCCAATGCAGGAGACCTTAGGGATGCAGATTCGGGGAGGAAGATCCCTTGAAGAAGGTAATGGCACCCTACTCCAGTATTCTTGCCTGGAGAATCCCATGGACAGAGGAGCCTGATGAGCTATGGTCCATAGCGTCACAAAGAGAGAGACACGACTGATGTGACTTTGCACTCGCATGCACTTTCTAAATGAAAGGTTTTTACACACAACATTTTTCTGCTTTATCTAAAGGGCTTACTCTACAAGCTTAATTTGAGTGTCTGTTCTCTGTCAGTGCATGTAATTTCTGGAGACTAATTACATCTTTTTGTTTGTTTTGTGTTTTTTGGTTTGTGGTTTTTGTTTAATTACATCTTTTAATAAGGTGTGTTTCTTAGCTCTCAGGGAATTATCAGCATGTACCAATTATTTCTTAGAAATGGGCAATAAATTATTTGGAAAAAAATATTCCATTTTTTTTCCACTTTGCCTAGAAACCGCTTCTCTGAATAATAGACTTTTTTGGATGTCTATTAATTGGTAATTTTTGGTATCATTTGACTCCTGGGATTCTAGTTGTTAAAAGTTAACTTAATGAAGAATTATAATTCTTTAAGTAGTAGTTGCCTATATTTTGTACTGAATTTTTTGTTATTAAGTGTCCCGTGATCATTTGTTAACTAAGTCCTTAACTTATGTGATAAATGGGACATTTTTGATCAGTCAGTCAGTTCATTTGCTCAGTTGTGTCCAATTCTTTGCAAATCCATGGACTGCAGCACGCCAGGCTACCTTGCTCATCACCATCTCCTGGTACTTGCTCAAACTCATGTCCATCAGGTCAGTGATGCCATCCATCCATCTCATCCACTGTTGTCCCCTTCTCCTCCTGCCTTCAATCTTTCCTAGCATCAGGGTCTTTTCCAATGAGTTAGCTCTTCACATCAATCAGGTGGCCAAAGTATTCGAGCTTCAGTTGTTCCATGTACGGTCTAACTGGTGCCTCTTGACCTGTATATAGATTTATCATGAGACATGTAAGGTGGTCTGGTATTCCCATCTCTTGAAGAATTTTACAGAGTTTCTTGTTGTCCACACAGTCAAAGGTTTTGGCATAGTCCATAAAGCAGAAGTAGATGTTTTTCTCAAACTCTCTTGCTTTTTCTATGATCCATTGGATGTTGGCAATTTGATCTCTGGTTCCTGTGCCTTTTCGAAATCCAGCTTGAGCATCGGAAGTTCTTGATTCACACACATACTGTTGAAACCTTGCTTGGAGAATTTTGAGCATTACTTTGCTAGCGTGTGAGATGACTGCAATTGTATGGTAGTTTGGACATTCTTTGTCACTGCCTTTCTTTGGGATTGGAATGAAAACTGACCTTTTCTAGTCCTGTGGCCACTGCTGAGTTTTCCAAATTTGCTGGCATATTGAGTGCAGCACTTTCACAGCATCATCGTTTTGAATTCCAGCTCAACTGGAATTCCATCACCTCCACTAGCTTTGTTTGTAGTGATTCTTCCTAAGGCCCACTTGACTTTGCAGTCCAGAATGTCTGGCTGTAGGTGAATGATCACACATCCTGGTTATCTGGGTTATAAAGATCTTTTTTGTATAGTTCTTCTATGTATTCTCTGTATTTTATTTTTTTATTTATCTATTTTTTTCAATAAGCATAGTTGTTTATTGAAAAATCAGCATTGAACGTAATAGTCCAATAGATTTTTTTTCTTCAATACTCACTGAATTCTTTTTCTTCAGAATTTTGAAGTGTTTGATTCACCAAAGAAATATCATATTTGGGAAGTTGCAGCTGAATCAGGATTTCAAATGAACACTTAAAAGGACTCTATTTCCTCTTTAGAAATGTTGAGCTTAATTTTTTTTTAATTTATTATTATTTTTTAAATTTATTTATTTTTTTAATTTTATTTTATTTTTAAACTTTACAAAATTGTATTGGTTTTGCCAAATATCGAAATGAATCCGCCACAGGTATACATGTGTTCCCCATCCTGAACCCTCCTCCCTCCTCCCTCCTCCCTCCCCATACCATCCCTCTGGGTCATCCCAGTGCACCAGCCCCGAGCATCCACTATCGTGCGTCGAACCTGGACTGGCAACTCGTTTCATACATGATAGTATACATGTTTCACTGCCATTCTCCCAAATCTTCCCACCCTCTCCCTCTCCCACAGAGTCCATAAGACTGTTCTATACATCAGTGTCTCTTTTGCTGTCTCGTACACAGGGTTATTGTTACCATCTTTCTAAATTCCATATATATGTGTTAGTATACTGTATTGGTGTTTTTCTTTCTGGCTTACTTCATTCTGTATAATAGGCTCCAGTTTCATCCATCTCATTAGAACAGATTCAAATGAATTCTTTTTAATGGCTGAGTAATACTCCATTGTGTATATGTACCACAGCTTTCTTATCCATTCATCTGCTGATGGACATCTAGGTTGCTTCCATGTCCTGGCTATTATAAACAGTGCTGCAAATCAAAACCACTATGAGGTACTATTCTCTGTATTTTAGTAAAAATTCTATTCATATTTAAGTGAATATTCTACATCACTTAACACTGTTAGTTTTTTTTTCCTTGCTCTCCTCAGAATAATGATGATATTCAGTCCCAGCATGATTTTGTACATATGCTTCATATCCTTCTATATTGAGTCAGCAGGCATGTATTGAATAATTAGTATTTCTTAATAACATTGTTTTAGAATATTTTTTTTTTTACTTTTTAAGTACTTTCAAATCACATACCTTACTTTTTTGAAGAAATAAAAATTTTTATGAATATCTTAGTACTTTCAGTTCAAGGTAATAACACTAGGCATTATTTGAAAAACAGTGTAAAATGTTGTGAAATGGTGATGCTGTCCTAACATACCTTTTCAAGAAAATTTTAACATTTCCCCTCTTTTGGCAATCATTTTTAAAATTGTATATTTCCTATTGATCAAACAGAAGCAGGAAAAATACACATTTTAATATTTTCTTTTTGTATTTTTGAAGTCTAAAGGCATTTAAATGAATTTTCTTGTAACTTGTAAAGATCTGTCTACAGTTTCCCAGCCAGTAGGTAAGGGATGATTTCACTGGTATAAACCATGCATCTTCCCCTTTTAGAGTTTGTTGAACTTGATTCTTTTTAAATAATTCTTTATTGTGTCAGTACTGTAAATCATCATCCCTTACAGTTCTATATATGAGATCTATGACTCATTTTCTGTGATGATATAGAATTTTCCTAGCCCTTGTACCTCTACATGTCACTGCCCCCCAAATCTGGCATTTCATTACCCTTAATGCATTTAAGTACGCTTAATTTTCTCTCAAACTTATGTAAACACGTTCTCTCGCTTTTTGTGTTCTTTTAATTTACCGTGCTTAGCCACCAGCCTAGATCAGTCTAACTTAGTATCTGCCAGTCTATTCCTTGGTATTGAGATTGTTGAATGCAAATCACAGCACTACTATATGCATGGGTCCTATTTCAAATTCCTGGTCTCCAAACCCACACTTGGCTTTCTGTAGTATTTTTGGAAATGGTAGCTTTTCTTTTTAGAAATTCTAATGAAGATTAGTGTTAAAGTGTTATATAATTTATGTGAATACGTCATTATTCATCCACTTGGAGGATACTGAGTTCTAGCTTAGGAATACATTTTAGAAAGTTGATGAATAGTTGACCCTGAACATTTAGGGGTTAGGCTTGCCAACCCTTCACCTGTAACCTTATAGTTCACTCTCCATTACCCTGGATGTGTACCAACAGTGGATTGTGTAGTACTATCAGTTCAGTGCAGTTGAGTTGCTTGGTCATGTCTGACTCTTTGCAACCCCATGGACTGTAGCATGCCAGGCTTCCCTGTCCACCACCAACTCCCAGAACTTGCTTAAACTCATGTCCATTGAGTCAGTGATGCCATTCGACCATCTCATCCTGTGTCATCCCCTTCTCCTCCTGCCTTCAGTCTTTCCCAGCATCCAGGTCTTTTCCAGTGAGGCAGTTGTTCGAATCAGGTAGCCAAAGTATTGGAGTTTCTGCTTCAGCATCAGTCCTTCCAATGAATATTCAGAACTGACTTCCTTTGGGACGGACTGATTGGATCTCCTTGCAGTTCAAGGGACTCTCAAGAGTCTTCTCCAAAACCACAGTTCAAAAGCATCAATTCTTTGGCGTTCAGTTTTCTTTATAGTCCAACTCTCACATTCATAGACGATTACTGGAAAAATCATAGCTTCAACCAGATTGACCTTTGTTGGCAAAGTAATGTCTCTGCTTTTGAATATGCTATCTAGGTTGGTCACAACTTTCCTTCCAAGGAGTAAGCATCTTTTAATTTCATGGCCGCAGTCACCATCTGCAGTGATTTTGGAGCCCCCAAAATAAAGTCAGCCACTATTTCCCCATCTATTTGCCATGATGTGACTGGATGCCATGATCTTAGGTTTTTTGCATGTTGAGTTTTAAGCCAGCTTTTTCACTCTCGTCTTTTTCTTTCATCAAGAGTGTCTTTAGTTCATCTTCACTTACTGCCATAAGCGTGGTGTCTTCTGCGTATCTGAAGTTATTGGTCATTTCTCCCTGCAGTCTTGATTCCAGCTTGTGCATCATCCAGTCTGACATGTCACATGATACACAGTCTGCATATAAGTTAAATAAGCAGGATGACAGTGTATAGCCGTGTTGTGCTCCTTTCCCAATTTGGATCCAGTCCATTGTTAAATGTTCGGTTGTAACTGTTACTGCTTGACCTGCGTACAGATTTCTCAGGGGACAGGTAATATGGTGTAGTATTCCTAACTCTTGAAGAATTTTCTACAGTTTGTTCTGATCGCCACAGTCAAAGGCTTTGGTAAGGTCAATGAAGCATAAGTAGATGTTTTTCTGGAACTCTTGCTTTTTATGTGATCTAGTGGATGTTGGCAATTTGATCCCTGGTTTCTGTGCCTCTTCTAAACCAGCTTGAACATCACAAAGTTCTCAGTTCACATACTGTTGAAGCCTCACTTGGAGAATTTTGAGCATTACTTTGCTAGTGTGTGAGGTGAGTGCAATGGTGCAGTAGTTAAAACATTCTTTGATGTTGCCTTTCTTTGGGATTGGAATGAAGACTGACCTTTTCTAGTCCTGTGGCCACTGCCGAATTTTCCAAATTTGCTGGCATATTGAGTACAGCACTTTGACAGCAGCATCCTTTAAGGTTTGAAAATAGCTCAGCTGGAATTCATCACCTCCACTAGCTTTGTCTAAGGCCCACTAGACTTCACACTCCAGGATGTCTGGCTGTAGGTGAGTGATCACACCATTGTTGTTATCTGGGTCCTGAAGATCTTTTTGGTATAGTTCTTCTGTGTATTCTTGCCAACTCTTCTTAATATCATGTGCTTCTGTTAGGTCCATACCATTTCTGTTCTTTATTGAGCCCATTTTTGCATGAAATGTTCCTTTAGTATCTCTAATTTTCTTGAAGAGATCTCTAGTCTTTCCCATTTTCTTGTTTTCCTCTATTTCTTGGCATTGATCACTGAGGAAGGCTTTCTTATCTCTCCTTGCTATTGTTCGAAACTCTGCATTCATATGGGTATATCTTTCTTTCTTCCTTTGCTTCACTTCTCTTCTTTTCTTAGCTATTTGTAAGGCCTCCTCAGACAACCATTTTGCCTTTTTGCATTTCTTTTTCTTGGAGATAGTCTTGATCACTGCCTCCTGTACAATGTCACAAAACTCCATCCATCGTTCTTCAGGAACTTTTATCAAATCTAATCCCTTGAATCTATTTCTCACTTCCACTGTATATTTGTAAGAGATTTGATTTAGGTCATACCTGAATCGGAGAAGGCAATGGCACCCCACTCTAGTACTCTTGCCTGGAAAATCCCATGGACAGAGGAGCCTGGTAGGCTGCAGTCCATGGGGTCACTAAGAGTTGGGCATGACTGAGCGACTTCACTTTCACTTTTCACTTTGATGCATTGGAGAAGGAAATGGCAACCCACTCCAGTGTTCTTGCCTGGAGAATCCCAGGGACAGAGGAGCCTGGTGGGCTGCTGTCCATGGGGTCACTAAGAGTTGGACATGACTGAGTGACTTCACTTTCACTTTTCACTTTCATGCATTGGAGAAGGAAATGGCAACCCACTCCAGTGTTCTTGCCTGGAGAATCCCAGGGACAGAGGAGCCTGGTAGGCTGCAGTCCATGGGATCACTAAGAGTTGGGCCTGACTGAGCGACTTCACTTTCACTTTTCGCTTTCATGCATTGGAGAAGGAAATGGTAACCTACTCCAGTGTTCTTGCCTGGAGAATCCCAGGGACAGAGGAGCCTGGTGGGCTGCTGTCTATGGGGTAGCACAGAGTCGGACACAACGAAAGCGACTTAGCAGCAGCAGTAGCAGCATACCTGAATGGTCTAGTGGTTTTCCCTACTTTCTTCAATTTAAATCTGAATTTGCCAATAAGAGTTCATGATCTTAGCCACAGTCAGCTCCCAGTCTTATTTTTGAAGACTGTATAGAGCTTCTGCATCTTCAGCTGCAAAGTATATAATCAGTCTGATTTTGGTATTGACCATCTGGTGTGTATAGTTGTCTCTTGTGTTGTTGGAAGAGGGTGTTTGCTATGACCAGTGTGGTCTCTTGGCAAAACTCTGTTATCCTATGCCCTGCTTCATTTTGTATTCCAAGGCTAAACTTTCCTGTTATTCCAGGCTCTTGACTTCCTACTTTGGGATTCCAGTCCCTTATGATGACATATGTTTTGGGTGTTAGTTCTAGAAGGTCTTGTAGGTCTTCATAAAACCATTCAACTTCTGCTTCTTTGGCATTAGTAGTTGGGGCATAGACTTGGATTACTGTGATGTGGAATGATTTGCCTTGGAAATGAACAGAGATCATTCTGTTGTTTTTGAAACTACACCCAAGTACTGCATTTTGGACACTTTTGTTGACAATGAGGGCTACTCCATTTCTTCTAAGGGATTCTTGCCTACTGTAGTAGATATAATGGTCATCTGAATTAAATTTGGATGACTTTAATCATCCTATATTAAAAACTATAGTGCAGTACTATAGTATTTATTATTGAAAAAAACTGGACATGGAACAACAGACTGGTTCCAAATAGGAAAAGGAGTTCGTCAAGGCTGTATATTGTCACCCTGTTTATTTAACTTATATACAGAGTACATCATGAGAAACGCTGAACTGGAAGAAACACAAACTGGAATCAACATTGCGGGGAGAAATATCAATAACCTCAGATGTGCAGATCACACCACCCTTATGGCAGAAAGTGAAGAGGAACTCAAAAGCCTCTTGATGAAAGTGAAAGTAGAGAGTGAAAAAGTTGGCTTAAAGCTCAACATTCAGAAAACGAAGATCATGGCATCTGGTCCCACCACTTCATGGGAAATAGATGGGGAAACAGTGGAAACAGTGGCAGACTTTATTTTTCTGGGCTCCAAAATCAGTACAGATGGTCACTGCAGCCATGAAATTAAAAGACACTTACTCCTTGGAAGGAAAGTTATGACCAACCTAGATAGCATATTCAAAAGCAGAGACATTACTTTGCCAACAAAGGTTCGTCTAGTCAAGGCTATGGTTTTTCCTGTGATCATGTATGGATGTGAGAGTTGGACTGTGAAGAAGGCTGAGCGCCGAAGAATTGATGCTTTTGAACTGTGGTGTTGGAGAAGACTCTGGAGAGTCCCTTGGACTGCGAGGAGATCCAACCAGTCCATCCTGAAGGAGATCAGCCCTGGCATTTCTTTGGAAGGAATGATGCTGAAGCTGAAACTCCAGTACTTTGGCCACCTCATGTGAAGAGTTGACTCATTGGAAAAGACTCTGATGCTGGGAGGGATTGGGGGCAAGAGGAGAAGGGGACGACCGAGGATGAGATGGCTGGATGGCATCACTGACTTGATGGACGTGAGTCTGAGTGAACTCCAGGAGTTGGTGATGGACAGGGAGGCCTGGCATGCTGCAATTCATGGGGTCACAAAGAGTCGGACACGACTGAGCAACTGATCTGATCTGATCTGATGCTGTTCCAACCTGTGTTGTTCAAGGGTCAAGTGCAATTGCTAAATGAAAACACTACTCTTATTTTTTATCCTGCTTTCGAATTGAAATGTATCTTTTTATTTATTACTTGAGTTGAAAGTCAACAAACCATGTCAAAATTTTGCCAAAAAAGAATTAGTTTTTGACACAGAGAAGATTTTTTTGATTTGCAGAATAATGACTTCAAAAGAAGAAAGCAATATTATGATTGTGATAATTTTATTATTGTTATATAATATTAATTTTATTATAGTATATTAATATAACGTGAAGGGTATATAAGAATTCTTTGCATTATTTCTGTAAGTTTTCTTTAAGTATAAAATTATTTCAAGGTAAAAATTTAAAAAATAAAGTAATTTTATATTTAGTTTTTTAAAATAAACTTTTATAGAAATTATTTTTTATTGGACTTAATTGATTTTCAGTGTCAGTTTCAGGTGTACAGCAAAGTGATTCAGTTCTACATGTACATATATCTTTTTTCCAAGTTCTTTTCTCTTTTAGGTTATTACAGAATATTTGAGCAGAGTTACCTTTGCTATATAGTAGTTCCTTCAGTTCATTTCAGTCACTCAGTTGTATCCACTCTTTGCGACCCCATGGACTGCAGCATGTCTGGCCTCCCTGTCCATCACCAGCTCCTGAAGTTTACTCAAACCTGTGTACATTGAGTTGGTGATGCCATCCAACTATCTCATCCTCTGTCGTCCCCTTCTCCTCCTGCCTTCAATCTTTCCCAGCATTAGGGTCTTTTTAAATGAGTCAGGTTGTCACATCAGGTGGCCAAAGTATTGGAGTTTCAGCTTCAACATCAGTCCTTCCAATGAATATTCAGGACTGATCCTTATTGGTTATCTATTTGAAATGTAGTAGTGTGTGTATTTCAACCCCAAATTCCCAATCTAATCTATCCCTATCCTCGTCTTTCCCCTACCTAAGCATAAGTTTGTTCTCTTAAGTCTGTGATTCTGTTTCTGTTTTGTAAATAAGTTTGTATCATTTTTTAAGATTGTTCATATTAAGAGTATCGTATGATATTTGTCTTCTGATGTCTGACTTACTACACTTAGTATGGTAATCTCCAGGTTCATCCATTTTGCTGCAAATGGCATAATTTCATTCTTTTTCATGGCTGAGTATATTATATTGTATGTAAGTATCATATCTTCTTTGTCCTTTCATCTGTTGATAGACTTTTAGGTTGCTCTCTGGTCTTGGATATTGTAAATGGCAGTGCAATGAGCATTATCTGTGTATCATTTTGAACCATGGTTTACTTCAAATGTATGCCCAGGAGTAGGATTGCTAGATCACACCGTAGCTCTGTTTTAATTTTTTTAATGAACCTCTATACTGTTCTCCATGTCACTGCACTAGGTTACATTCCCACCGTAGTAGGAGAGTGGACTTCTCATTTGGAATAATTTTAGATTTACAGAAAACTTTTAGAGTAATACGGGTGAGTTCCTATGTAATCCTTACCTAATTTCTTCTCACTGTTAGTTTATTAAATAAAAATATCATTTTCAGTGTATGTTTAGGAGCTGAATACATTTAAAGTCTTTATTCTAACTCTGTTTAAATATAAGCTTTAACATTAAATAGCAATTTTAGTACTTTTTACTTTTGATTTTATTTTGCAAATGATATAGTTTAGATATAATTTGACTGAAAATTTGTTATACTTTACATCATAAGATTTTAAATTCTGTGGTTATGTATGTATGAAAATATTATATGTCTTGATAAATTAAAAATTCCATTTTTAGTGATATTTACAAATTTTTGGTCATATACTACAAATATAAATTTTAATAGGTGCCACTTCATCAGTTTGCCAACCATTAGTATGAAAGTTTTAATCTGATTCTGTAGAAATTAAATCAAATAGAATTATATGTTCTTCTTTGGAAATCATGTCACTGTATAATTATCATATTAGTGTATACTGATTTATATAAAATTTTTCTATTAAAAAGTCATATAAAAACTAAATTTCTTGAAGCATGTATATTTTTTAGTTATCCAAAATCTGGTCATATTTTATACGTATTCATTGAGTTTGTCCATATGCAAGCATTTTCTAGGCATTTTAAAGGACTCAGACATGTCTGTATCCACAATAATTTGAGTTTCTACTCCCAACTGTTATTCCCTTCATGTTTGTTTGAAGTAAAAGTGAAAGTCGCTAAGCTGTGTCCGACTCTTTGCAACCCCATGGACTTTACAATCTGTGGAATTCTCCAGGCCAGAATACTGGAGTGGGTAGCCTTTCCCTTCTCCAGGGGATCTTCCCAACCCAGGGATCAAACCCAGGTCTCCTGGCACTGCAGGCAGATTCTTTACCAGCTTAGCCACAAGAGAAGCCCTCCTGTTTGTTTAGATCTCTCTTAATCTCTTTTAACATATTACTCTATTCTCAGCAAGTTACTACATATCCTTCTCAATACATACAACAGAAATCATCAGGTTTCAACTTTTTCACATTCTCTCCTTATTGTCTTCAAACCTGTTTATATAATTTTAATTTTTAGGTTCTATTCCATTTTTTTTTCTCATTCTCTGAAACTGCAAATTGTTACCTTGCCACCTTCCCTTCACTACCCCTAGTCTAGGTAGAAGACTTTATATTCATTATCACCACTGCTTTACCTCCCACTTTTAAGATTTTAACCTTTATCTCTCTTTGGAAACATTATTTATTTATTTTTTTTACAGAAATCACTAATAATATAATGGCTGAAACCAGAGACCATTTAAAAATATGAATTCTAATTGACCCACTCAGGGTTATTTCATTTGTTGATTACTTCCTCAGTTTTAAAACTTTCTTACATTGGCTTTCAAGACAAATAAATAGCACTCTTTCTTCGTTCATGTTAACTTTGAGCTATCTGTACCCTTTACTGGCTTATCTTTCTCTGTCAGTTTCTCACTGTTGTTTCTAATCTGTAAGTCTTAAAGTACATTAAATTCAAAAAGTGGTAGGTGAAATACGTAATAAACAAAGATGAAATGAAAATATTTGCAACATTTATCAGTCAAAGAATTAATGTTCCTAAAGTCTTAAACAATTCTTAGAATTTTGGCAGCACTAAGAAAAGAAAAGCCAAACTGAAAAAGTAAACAAAGGATATGATAAGTAATTCAGTTCATATAAGAAGAAATATGAATTGCTAATAAGTAAACCTCAACCCAGTTAGCAATAAAAATGCAAGTTTAAATAGAAGTCACCAGATTTGTGTATCACTTAGTTGTAAATAATTTGATCAGAATTCAGTGTGGGGAGATTGAAAAGCAAAGGATACTTTTACACACTTTTGTATGGGAGTGAAAACTAGGTATACCTTATTGTGGAGCAATGTGGCAGCATTTTAAAACATTTTATATGCACATAATCTTTGATGCAGCAATTCCTAGTTTTGGTATCCTATAGTAGTAGTTAGATATTTAAATAAGGAATATGTAAATATATTAAGGCAGTTTTTATAATAAAGTAGACTGAAAACAAGGTAAACATTCAGCAATAGGGGAAAATTATAGTCATTATGATATACTATTATCTGTGTATGGAATGCTAATTTTCCAATGGTAAAAAATTATAATACCACTAGCATTTATAGAATGTCAGTTTTATATTAAAGCTGTATATTTAAGAATCCATTGGTAAGGGATTTTACATTTAGATCTATAATCCGTTCTGAAGTATTTTTCTTTACAGGTGAGGAATGGATGGAAATTTTTGTATATAACTGTCTAGTAAGTCTGATTATACAGTGAAAGTGAGAAATAGATTTAAGGGACTAGATCTGATAGACAGAGTGCCTGATGAACTATGGACGAAGGTTCATAACACTGTACAGGAGACAGGGATCAAGACCATCCCCGTGGAAAAGAAATGCAAAAAAGCATTGGCTGTCTGGGGAGGCCTTACAAATAGCTGTGAGAAGAAGAGAAGCGAAAAGCAAAGGAGAAAAGGAAAGATATAAGCATCTGAATGCTGAGTTCCAAAGAATAGCAAGGAGAGATAAGAAAGCCTTCCTCAGCGATCAAGGTAAAGAAATACAGGAAAACAACAGAATGGGAAAGACTAGAGATCTCATCATGAAAATAACACATACCAGGGGAACATTTCATGCAAAGATGGGCTCGATAAAGGACAGAAATGATATGGACCTAACAAAAGCAGAAGATATTAAGAAGAGGTGGCAAGAATACATAGAAGAACTGTACAAAACAGATCTTCACGACCCAGATAATCACGATGGTGTGATCACTCACCTAGAGCCAGACGTCCTGGAATGTGAAGTCAAGTGGGCCTTAGAAAGCATCACTACGAACAAAGCTAATGGACGTGATGGAATTCCAGTTGAGCTATTTCAAATCCTGAAAGATGATGCTGTGAAAGTGCGCACTCAGTATGCCAGCAAATTTGGAAAACTCAGCAGTGGCCACAGGACTGGAAAAGGTCAGTTTTCATTCCAATCCCAAAGAAAGGCAATGCCAAAGAATGCTCAAACTAACACACAATTGCACTCATCTCACACGCTAGTAAAGTAATGCTCAAAATTCTCCAAGCCAGGCTTCAGCAATACGTGAACCATGAACTTCCAGATGTTTAAGCTGGTTTTAGAAAAGGCAGAGGAACCAGAGATCAAATTGCCAACATCCGCTGGATCTTCGAAAAAGCAAGAGAGTTCCAGAAAAACATCTATTTCTGCTTTACTGACTATGCCAAAGCCTTTGACTGTGTGGATTGCAATAAACTGTGGAAAATTCTTCAAGATATGGGAATACCAGACCACCTGACCTACCTCTTGAGAAACCTATATGCAGGTCAGGAAGCAACAGTTAGATCTGGACATGAAACAACAAACTGGTTCCAAATAGGAAAAGGAATATGTCAAGGCTGTATATTGTCACCCTGCTTATTTAAACTACATGCAGAGTACATTATGAGAAACGCTGGGCTGGAAGAAGCACAAGCTGGAATCAAGATTGCAGGGAGAAATGTCAATAACCTCAGATATGCAGATGACACCACCCTCATGGCAGAAAGTGAAGAGGAACTAAAAAGCCTCCTGATGAAAGTGAAGGAGGAGAGTGAAAAAGTTGGCTAAAAGCTCAACATTCAGAAAACGAAGATGATGACATCTGGTCCGATCACTTCATGGCAAATAGATGGGAAAACAGTGGAAACAGTGTCAAACTTTATTTTTGGGGGCTCCAAATCACTGCAGATGGTGATTGCAGCCATGAAATTAAAAGACACTTACTCCTTGGAAGGAAAGTTATTACCAACCTAGATAGCATATTCAAAAACAGAGGCATTACTTTGCCAACAAAAGTCAGTTTAGTCAAGGCTATGGTTTTTCCAGTAGTCATGTATGGATGTGAAAGTTAGACTGTGAAGAAAGCTGAGTGCCGAAGAATTGATGCTTTTGGACTGTGGTGCTGGAGAAGACTCTTGAGAGTCCCCTGGACTGCAAGGAGATCCAACCAGTCCATTCTGAAGGAGATCAGTCCTGGGTGTTCATTGGAAGGACTGATGCTAAAGTTGAAACTCCAGTACTTTGGTCATCTCATGAGAAGAGTTGACTCATTGGAAAAGACTGATCCTGGGAGGGATTGGGGGCAGGAGGAAAAGGGGACGACAGAGGATGAGATGGCTGGATGGCATCACCGACTTGATGGACATGAGTTTGAGTGAACTCTGGGAATTGATGATGGACAGGGAGGCCTGGCGTGCTGCAATTCATGGGGTCGCAAAGAGTCGGACACGACTGAACGACTGAACCGAACCGAACTGATCTAGTAATTCTAGCTCTATTTGCTTAAAAACTCTTCTCTCTCCAGTGAATTATGTTTGTATCTTCATCCAATCTAGTTTGCACAGATTTTAGAGTCCAGAAAGAAATTTATCCCTTTATGATTAATTGATTTCTGACAAGAATATCAAGAGAATCAAACAGAGAAAGAATGGCCTTTTCAACAAATGATGCTGCAGAAGGTACATACAGTAAAATGAACTCGTACCCTGTCTCACAGCATATATAAAAATTGTGATGAGGATGTTGAGCTGGTAGGATTACAAAATGGTGAAGCTTACTTGGCATAGAGTCTCTCAGTTCCTCAAAAGACTAAAGATAGAATTATCATATGACTCAACATTTCCGGGTATATACCCAAGAGAGATGGAAATATATCTTTACATAAAGAGTTGTACATGCATATTCATAGCAGTGTTATTCGTAATAGCAAAAAAGTGGGAGAAAACCACATGTCCACCAATTGAGGAATAAATAAACAAGATGTGAAATATCTGTACCATAGTATATTGTCAATAAAAAGAAATGAAATACTTATTCATGCTACAATGTGGCTGAATCTTGAAAACATTGTGTTAAGCGTAAAAAGCTGCTCACAAAAGTCTACATACTTTATGATTCCATTTCTGTGAGATGTCCTAAATATGCATATTTATAGTGACAGAAAATACACTGGTTGTTTCCTAGGATTTGTGGGAATGGGGGTTTAGGGGTATGGTGACTAAGTGATGTGGGATTCTTTTTAGGGTGTTGAAAATGTTCTGAGATTGATGTGGTGATCCTTGCACCGCTCTGAATATACCAAATTCTATTGAATTGTTCACATTAAATATAAATTATATATGTGTTGACTGTATATCAACAAAGATATTGTGTTAAAAGATATATGTATCCATCAGTCGTTTTAACTCTTTGTATAGAAATTCTTCGCACGTGTGACTTTTACTATGGTGAATTATTCATTTGCATAGTTTTTATTCATTAAAATATCCAGATTTTTCAAATGTTTTAAAATGTCTCTCATTTGTCAGTATCACTCACAGTTTCAAGAAAACAGTCTCTTATGTATTGGGAATCTCACAGTGGTGAATATGTGATTTATACAATTATAATTTTCAGTTGAAAGCTCAAATTTCATTATTAAGAATAAATCCTGAGAGTTATTTTTTTTTATGTGACAGGCTGACTTTTTTTCATTTTTAAGAATTTATCTGCCAAATACTCAAGTTTTAGTAACTGTCATTTGTCTGTCCATCATTATTTAAATTAAAAGTAGTCTTTCCTAAAGAAAGCAATTTAGTTCGTGTAGAAACTCAACATCACAAGAGTTTTTCCTTAGGAAACCATTTTATTCATTCATACTTTTCCAGTTTCTTAAACAGTGCATTTAAAAGATGTGTATTTAAAGGCTAATGCTTAATAACAATGATAACTTTTGCTGCTTCAAAAAATTCTTAAATTGGTATCATTTAAAAAAGAAAACAATTCCTTCCAATTTTATTGAAATATAATTGACTTCCAGCGCTGCATAAGTTTAACGTGTGCATCATAGTGATTTGGTTCGCAGACATCATGAAATGATTATGCAAAATGTTCAGGGAACATCATCTCATCTAAATGCAAAAAGAAAAAAAATAATGTTTTCTTGCGATGAGAACTCTTGGGATTTATTTTCTTAACTTTTATATATAAAAAATAGCACTGTTAATTATGTTGTACGTTAAATCCTTAATACTCTTATTTATGTTATAACTGCAAGTTTGTGCCTGTGACTGCCTTCATCCAATTCCTTCCACCACTCCCCCACCTGTAATAATCACAGATGTGATGTTTTTTTTTTCTATGAGTTTGTTTGTTTGTTTTTGAACAACATAACACTATGTTAGTTCCTGGTGCTCAGCCTGGTGATTCAGTGTTTCTGTGCATTACAAAAGGATCACTGTGATAAGACTAGTTAACATCTGTCACCATACAGAGGTATTACATTATTGAATATATTACCCATGCTGTTCATTTAATAAATTGGTATCTTTTTAATATGAGCACAAGGTTGTGAAGAATTCAGTGACTACTGTGCTATGGCTCCACTTCCTTTATTTATCTTAGATACCAGCAGTTTACCCGTCATTTGCAGTTTGCACTTTAAAAGCAAATGTCAGCATAGTGAAGAATGCAAATAATATCTTCATATAGTCTGAAACTTGAATTGACTTTGTGAATACCCTGTCATGTTTTTAGGGTCTTCCAAGGGTCTGCAGACTCTTTCAAGAATAGCTAATTTTCAATGCTTTTTCAGTATTCATGACCTTTTGTGGTACTAGAAACTGGTTTTTCCAATATACCAGTAGATATTCTACAAGAATGTTCTCCTAATTCCAAATGTTGAAATTCACCTTTTTCTAGTTTTCTCACATAGTACTTCATCCTATATTCTTATATCAGTTCAGTTCAGTTCAGTCGCTCAGTGGTATCCAACTCTTTGCGGCCCCATGAATTGCAGCATGCCAGGCCTCCCTGTCCATCACCAACTCCCGGAGTTCACCCAACTCACGTGCATTGAATCCGTGATGCCATCCAGCCATCTCATCCTCTGTCATCCCCTTCTCCTTCTGCCCCCAATCCCTCCCAGCATCAGGGTCTTTTCTAATGAGCCAACTCTTCTCATGAGGTGGCCAAAGTATTGGAGTTTCAGCCTCAGCATCAGTCCTTCCAATGAACACCCAGGACTGATCTCTTTTTGAATGGACTGGTTGGATCTCCTTGCAGTCCAGGGGACTCTCCAGAGTCTTCTCCAACACCACAGTTCAAAAGCATCAATTCTTCGGCACTCAGCTTTCTTCACAGTCCAACTCTCACATCCATACATGACCACAGGAAAAACCATAGCCTTGACTAGATGGACCTTTGTTGGCAAAGTAATGTCTCTGCTTTTGAATGTGCTGTCTAGGTCGGTTATAACTTTCCTTCCAAGGAGTAAGTGTCTTTTAATTTCATGGCTGCAATCACCATCTGCAGTGATTTTGGAGCCCAGAAGAAAAATCAAGTCTGATACTGTTTCCACTGTTTTCCCATCTTTTTGCCATGAAGTGATCAGACCAGATGCCATGATCTTCGTTTTCTGAATGTTGAGCTTTAAACCAACTTTTTCACTCTCCTCTTTGACTTTCATCAAGAGGCTTTTGAGTTCCTCTTCACTTTCTGCCATAAGGGTGGTGTCCTCTGCATATCTGCATATGAGGTTATCGATATTTCTCCCGGCAATCTTGATTCCAGCTTGTGCTTCTTCTAGCCCAGCGTTTCTCATGATGTACTCTGCATATAGTTTTTCTCTATTAGTAATGTAATCCCCACTCAGTCATCCACTTAGAGACTTTATAGTCAGTTTCAACATACCCTGTCCTTCATTTGCCATAACTAAACAGGCCTTCACGGCTTCCCAGGTGGCGCTAATAGTAAAGAACCCGCCTGCTAATGCAGGAGACATAAGAGATCTGGGTTTGATCGGAGTCAGGAAATTCCCTGGAGGGGTGGGCAAGGCAATCACCCTAGTATTCTTGCTTGGAGAATCCCATGGACAGGGGAGTCTGGAGTACTACAAGTGCATAGGGTCACAAAGAGTCAGACATGACTTCAGTGACTTAGCACACGTGAACTCAAAATCAGTCCCCCGTCTTATCCGTTTGGCCTCCAAAAGAACCCTTCTTTATATCTGTGTCCTGCTTTCCTTAGAATTCTTGAGAATAGATCCTTGTCTCTCTTCTTCAGTACTGCATAGCAAGCTAATCAGTCTTCCTGTATCCTGTTCCTGATCATCCTCTTCTTTTTGTCAATAACTGTGAAATGTCTTGGATTTTATACCTCTTGCAGGCTAGCAAATTGGTTTGCCACAGCTTCTTAGTTGTTAACAGAGGCCGAGAAGCTCCTGGGTCAGAGACAAAGGATTTTTTCTTTTTCTTTTTACTTACAACAATGCAGGCAGCATTAAGTTTCTATTCTCATTAGTTCTGTTTGATTCCTCAGTCACTGAGAGGCAATGTGGAGGAGAAGCTATGTTCACAGAGCTTGCGTCACAATTGAAGAATCCTGAATTTAAGAAATCACAATCTTTAAATATGTTCCCTGAAACTTGCCCAGCCTTTACCCTGACATAAAGCCACTATCTTTATCTTTGAAGACTTTGTTATATTAACATCCTTAAAAAGAGAAAACAAAATCTGATACGACCTACAGAGACATGATAGACCCATGGTGAATTGTCTCTCAATATTTTTTGGTTAGTTTCCTGGATACTGTTGCCAAAATTGTCTTACTAAAATACATTTTTGTCATGTAGCTCAGTGATTGCAGCCTGCTTTTCCGTGTTGTGGATTGCTGGTCCTTTATAAAGTATGCTGTTATAGAACCCATGTTTTACTAATCCCCTGAGTAAGCCATGGACATAGTTTCCCTGTTTTTGCCCATATGTTTCTCTTGTGTATAACTTACTTTATTTCTCTTGTTCTCAAACTGATAAGATCTTCAGCCTTCAAGAACCAGCTTATTTGTCATTTTCTGTTTGACTTTCTCATTACTCCCCAAACTTCTTGCTTCTCTCAGAATATTTTGTGTGCACATCTTTTATAACACTCATTGTTTCTGTTTCCATGCTGCCTCCTCCACTGGACTTGAACTCCTCAAGGTCTTAATTTGAGATTGTGTTCCCTCACAGAGTACTTTAGATATAATAAGAGCTTGATAGAAGTTTATTGAATTAATAAGTGTATAATTCCATGGCAGGTGCCCAATAATATTTTTATTTTGATGATGATATAATTCAGCTACTAATCTTTATTGACTATGCCAAAGCCTTTGACTGTGTGGATCACAATAAACTGTGGAAAATTCTGAAAGAGATGGGAATACCAGACCACCTGATCTGCCTCTTGAGAAACTTGTATGCAGGTCAGGAAGCAACAGTTAGAACTGGACATGGAACAACAGACTGGTTCCAAATAGGAAAAGGAGTACATCAAGGCTGTATATTGTCACCCTGTTTATTTAACTTATAATGAGTACATCATGAGAAACGCTGGGCTGGAAGAAACACAAGCTGGAATCAAGATTGCCGGGAGAAATATCAATAACCTCAGATATGCAGATGACACCACCCTCATGGCAGAAAGTGAATAGGAACTCAAAAGCCTCTTAATGAAAGTGAAAGTGGAGAGTGAAAAAGTTGGCTAAAAGCTCAACATTCAGAAAACGAAGATCATGGCATCTGGTCCTATCACTTCATGGGAAATAGATGGGAAAACAGTGGAAACAGTGTCAGACTTTATTTTTGGGGGCTCCAAATCACTGCAGATGGTGATTGCAGCCATGAAATTAAAAGACACTTACTCCTTAGAAGGAAAGTTATGACCAACCTAGATAGCATATTCAAAAGCAGAGACATGACTTTGCCAACAAAGGTCCGTCTAGTCAAGGCTATGGTTTTTCCTGTGGTCATGTATGGATGTGAGAGTTGGACTGTGAAGAAGGCTGAGCGCCGAAGAATTGATGCTTTTGAACTGTGGTGTTGGAGAAGACTCTTGAGAGTCCCTTGGACTGCGAGGAGATCCAACCAGTCCATTCTGAAGGAAATCAGCCTTGGGATTTCTTTGGAAGGCATGATGCTAAAGCTGAAACTCCAGTACTTTGGCCACCTCATCGAAGAGTTGACTCATTGGAAAAGACTCTGATGCTGGGAGGGATTGGGGGCAGGAGGAGAAGGGGACGACAGAGGATGAGATGGCTGGATGGCATCACTGACTCGATGGACGTGAGTCTGAGTGAACTCCGGGAGTTGGTGATGGACAGGGAGGCCTGGCGTGCTGCGATTCATGGAATTGCAAAGAGTCGGATACGACTGAGCGACTGATCTGATCAGATCTGATCTGATCTGAATGAGTCTCCTTGCAATCTCTGCATGTAAATCTTCCCCCGCGCCCCCCCCCCCCATTCTATCTGTTTTAATTATCTTGTGCTACTCTGTAATTATCTGATGTTACTGTGCAAAAAATACCGTTTATTGTTCATTGCTATTGAATATTTCATTGTAAGTGTAGGTACAGGTGGGATAAAATGTAGGTCTATCAGAAATATGTATATGCCTGAAAAACTGTCCTTTGATTCTCATCTGCACTTGGGACTATGATATAGTTGTTACCACTAAGACTCACTGGATAGACTGGCTCAAAGCTAAAGTCTCGTATTAGAGTCGGTCAAAAGGGGCTAGAACTGCCTAAGTACTTCAGCAGTATGTTGAGAATGTCAAGAGTACCTTCTTCAAAGACGTATGGCCTCCTCACTAGGAACAGGAAATTTTATCAACATCAACAGTGGCCTCCTTAATGCAGATTTGAAAGCCAGTGAAGAGTTCTTTTGTTTTTTTCAGAGTGCTGCTTATTCTTATTCTGTACAGACTGCTAGTGTTCTTTATTTAAATGAAAGGAACGTGGTTTAAATGAAAGGAACGTGTATTATTGCTTATATCGTGTCTGACTCTTTGTGGCGCCATGGAGTGTAGCCTGCCAGGCTCCTCTGTCCATGGCATTTTACAGGCAGAAATACTGGAGTGGGTTGCCATTTTCTACTCTAGAGGATCTTCCTGACCCAGCAGAGATTGAACCCACGTCTCATGTGTGTCTTGCATTGGCTGGCAGATCCTTTATTACTAGTGCCACTTGGGAAGCCCAAGGTATCAAATTGAGAAACAGAAATTGAACATACTGATAGAACACTGGTAGTGTTGTTCTCGTTTAGTTTGCTAAGTTGTGTCCAACTCTTTCATGACTGCATGAACTGTAGCCCTCTAGGCTCCTCTGTCCATGAGATTTCCCAGGCAAGAATACTGGAGTGGGTTGCCATTTCCTTCTCCAGGGGATCTTCCTGATCCAGGGATTGAACCTGCATCTCCTGTGTCTCCTGCATTGGCAGGTGGATTCTTTACCACTGAGCCACCAGGGGAGTCCTTATATGTATGAGCATTACTCTATGAAGCACCATCCTTATCACAACCTTGCATATTTTTTTCGTACTTATTTTTGAGAGTGCCTTGTACATTAAAGATACTGACCTCTCTCTACCCTTTCGGCATGCACACACTTCTTTGCTTGTCTATAATGATTTTAACTTTAAATCAAGTCACAGCTATCAGATTTTTCCTTTATAGTATTTGGTGTTCTTGCCTTAAGGAAATCTGCCTTTGTCTTAAGTTATTTTGGAAGTCGCTGGATTTTCTAATTTTCTGGTTTTATTTATTTATTTTTTACATGTTTTTGGTTTAAGTGTAAGGGGAAGGAATCACTCCTGCCCCCAAAGGCTGTATTCTTATCCTAGATCAGTGTACTGAATAATCCCCTTTTCCCCCAACTCAGTGAAATATCATCTGTAGCCTATACTGTGTTGCCATCGGTACACGAGTCTGAATTGAAACTCTTTTTTATCCCCCACTGATTTCTTTCTGTGTTTGTACCAGTTACAGTTGTGAAATAATACATTTTAAAGGCAGTCGAGGTTTGTCATAGTTTTTCTCCCAAGGAGCAAGCATCTTCTAATTTCATGGCTGCTATTAGGATGGTGTCATCTGTATATCTGAGGTTATTGGTATTTCTCCCAGCAGTCATGATTTCAGCTTGTGCTTCATTCAGCCTGGCATTTCGCATGATATACTCTGCATATAAGTTAAATAAGCAGGGTGACAATGTACAGCCTTGACATACTCCTTTCCTAATTTGGAACCAGTCTGTTGTTCCATGTCTGGTTCTAACTTTTGCTTTTTGACCTGCATACAGGTTTCTCAGGAAGCAGGTAAGATGGTCTGGTATTCCCGTCTCTTGAAGAATTTTCCACAGTTTGTTGTAATCCACATAGTCAAAAGCTTTAGCATAGTTAGTAAAGCAGAAGTAAAATTTTTTCTGGAATTCCCTTGCTTTTTCTATGATCCAGTGGATGTTGGCAATTTGATCTCTAGTTCCTTGCCTTTTCTTAATCCAGCTTGTATTTCTGAAAGTTTTCAGGTCATGTATTGTTGAAGCCTAGCTTGAAGGGTTTTGAGCATAACCTTGCTAGCATTTGAAAGGTGCACCATTGTACAGTAGTGTGAACATTCTTTGGCGTTTTCCTTCTTTGGGATTGGAATGAAAATTGAACTTTTCCAGTCGTGTCCCCGTGCTAAGTTTTCCAAATTTGCCGGTGTATTGAGTACAGGACTTCAGCAGCATAGTCTCTTAGGATATGAAGTAGCTCAGCTGGAATTTCATCGCCTCCACTGGTTTTGTTTGTAGTAATGCTTCCTAAGGCCCACTTCACTTCATACTCCAGGATATCTCACTCTAGGTGCGTGACTACACCATCATGTTTATCTGGGTTATTAAGACCTTGCTTGTACAGTTCTCCTGTGTATTCTTGCCACCTCTTATTAATATCTTCTGCTCTGTTTCATCCATACCATTTCTGTCCTTTATTGTGTTTATCTTTGCATGAAATTTTCCCTTGGTTTCTCTTATTTTCTCGTTGAAAATTGAATATCTACTATGTGTCAATTTCTAAGGATGCACTGATGAGCAGAACAAATAAAAATTCTACCTCCATGTACTTTTCAGTGAGTTACAACTCCTTGCAACTCCATGCTCTTTGCATGAAGCGAAGAGCAGACTCATTGGAAAAGACCCAGATGCTGGAAAAGATTAGGGGCAAGATGAGAAGCGGGTGACAGAGGATGAGATGGTTGGATGACATCACTGACTGACTAACTCAAACTCATGTCTATTGTGAGAGAGGGAAGGACAGGGAAGCCTGGTGTGCTGCAGGTTATGGAGTTGCAAGCAGTTGTACTTAGCAACAGAGCAGCAACAACAACCTCCATGTAACTTATTTTAGTGGGAGGAAGACATACAAATAATGTAATGTGTTAGGTGTTGACCTTAAAAACTTTTCTTTAGGAAAAATGTGTTGATTCAGGATCAACAAACTATTGTAACTGGGGATCTGCAACCATGACAAGCCTTATGCAGGTCCCTACAAAGGAAGGAGGAGAGGACTCTTTTATTTATTTGTGTTTTTGCCTGTTCTCAGTCTTCATTGGTGTGCAGGTTTTTTCCTAGTTGCTCTGCGCAGGCTTCTTACTGAGGTGGCTTCTCTTGTTGCTGCAGAGCTCAGGCTCTAGGGCGCCGCAGTCTTCAGTAGTTTCTGCTCCCAGCCTGCAGAACACGGCCCCAGTTGCTGTGGTACATACATTTAGTTGCTCTGAGACCTGTGGGATCCTCCCGTATCAAGGATCGAACACATGTCTCCATTGGCGGGCAGATTCTTTACCACTCAGCCCCTAGGGAGGACTCTTAAGGAAGTGAAAATAAATTGGGAGTTTTTAGTAAAAGAAGAGCCCATTGGGGGAACTGAGAGGTCAAAATAAGTGACTTTTCATTGACCGAGTGATAACAGTTTCTCATTGGCTGACCTCTTGCCAGGCAAGAAAAGGACCAGTTCCTCCTACTGGTCTCTACACTCTTATTTTAACTGAGATTTCTGTTTATTAAATTTTATAAAAGCAAGTAATTAAAAGTAAAGAGAATTGGGAGAGTATTGGGAATGTTGGAACAAAAGGAATGTTTTATAAATAGAGTGTGTGTGGAATTGTTTTGTTTAGATTAGTGTAAAGAATTTTTAGATGAGGGAATCACTGGGAAATCTGGCTCACTGGAAAAGTCCAGTCTAGTAGAGTGCCAGTAGTTGCTAAGGGAGAGCATGCTTGGCATGTTTCAGAATCCTGCAAGGAGTTCATTGTGGTTGCAGCAGGATATGAAGAGTAACAGAAGATGAGGTTAGAGAGGGAATAGGAGATACAGAAGATTGGCTTGAACCTGTATGGCCTCACAGACTAATATAAGAAGTTTTGCTTCTTACTGAGTGATCCGAAGAGCATTACAGGGTTTTAAGCAAAGGAATGACATTTGCTGATGTACGTTTTAAAAGGAGGCTGTCAAGAAAGGAGGCAAAGACATCAGCAAAGTTTTGCAACAGTTCAGGCAAGAGATTATGGTAACTTGGATGAGTGGTAGCGGTGAAATCAACTAAAAGTTCTTGGGGGGAAAAAAAAAGTAGTTAAAATTTGGAAATAAAATGAGAATAGAAGCAATTAGCTTTTCCAAAGGGCTGGATGCAGGACGTGAATTATACCATCCTAACTAATATCTTTTAGGCTTCCCAGGTGGCTCGGTGGTGTAGAATCCACCTGCCAATGCCGGAGATGCAGGAAATTGCAGCTGACTGCTGTATTCTTGCCTGAAAATCCCATGGAGAGAGGAGCCTGGCTGGCTACAATCCATGGGGTCTCAAGGAGTCGGGCACGACTTACTGACTGAGCATGGACACACAACTGATATCTTTATTGCCTGTCTGTTTATCTATGGTTTAAAAATCCTTTATATGTAATAGTAATATTGATTCTCATTTAAATTCAATAATTTTGCTTTGTTGTTAAAACACTTCAGTGACATTCTGTTGCACTCTGTATAAAATTTATTGTCTTTATCATAGCCAATAAGGTGTGCATTATCTGGAACCTACATATGTGTCAAAACTTAGCTACTATAAATAATTTTTTCTTCAGTTTCTTGAATATATGCCAACTTCTGTGCCTTAGAAGTTTTGCACTTGCTTCTCTTCCTGTTTGGAAGGGTCCCCATCCCCTACCTCACTTTTTGCCTATTTAGCGTACTTACGTATTTTATGTCTCAACTTGTTCCTTAGGCAGGCCCATTTTAAGGTAAATTATTTCCTTGCTTCTCTCTCCCATGCCTTTCTCCTTCTCAGCCATTTGTTTTGTTCCTTTTTGGCATTTCTTGCAGTTATTTCTCTGTTCAGTGTTTTTGTTTTATTTGCTTTGCATTTGTTTGTTTTCTTTTCTTTTCTTTGGTATCTCCCTGAGGTAAGAACTGATTCTAACTTGTTTAACTTTGTGTTTCAGTACTAGTCTGGTGTCTGCCCCATAGACTCATTCAGTAAGTACTTCAGGTTGGATTGACTGATTAATGCACAAATGAACAACCAAAATATTTACTTTATATGCCAGAGTTACCAGCCCTGAACATTACACCTAACTTAGATTTTTATTGGCTTGTTATTTTGCTGCTCTCCTTGTTTAATCAGCCATTGCATATTGCTAATTGTAAGGTAATCATACGTAATTCTTTATCACTAGAAGAAAGTTTTTCCTTGAAATTCATTTTGTTATTAAAATTAGGCAAATCCTTATGTTTCAGAAGATAGCTGTAGTCATTTAGTTACACTGCCTGTTACAATGATGTGTGAAAGGAATGTGAATAGTAGCTTTAAAGATGTTTCCTACCCCCACCCCTTTTGCCCCTTGAAGCCCTTATCTTAAAGGAAGAAAAGGATAAAAGAGAACTCTATGGTGTGAGTTCAGGTTTACTACTGTAAGTATATAAGGAAGGCCCCCTGTTACCATGACAACAAATGGATGAATTTCAAATGGAAAATTTTCAACGTAGGGAACTGATAAAATTGTAGCATCCCTATTCTCTTAGTATAGAATTGCTCTTTGGCAAGTTGTAAAAAAAATTCTGAAATCCCCTACTAAAATTAATAAAATAGTCCTATAATATTGTTTTAAAGTAATTTATTATGAGTTAAAACTATACCAAAACAGTATACTTTCATAGATCTGTCATACAGAAAGTTAAGCATTTAATTTGACATTAAAAATTACTTTTCTAACCTGTACTGTATCTTTGCTTAAATGGTAAATAGTTTAATATATTGGGAGTTTTTGACAATAGAAAATGACCTGCCACTTTATATATTCCTTTGCCTTAAATGCTTTCTAACTCCAGTGGAGGAAGGCTGTTAAGCTTTAAGTGCTCTGTCATATTGGCAGGCTTTTATAGTCGAAGAGAACCGCAGTGAGCAGTGATGATGGAAAACGATGGCAGGTAGACTTAAAACACCATAAAGCACAGACGATTGTGTGTAATGCCTTGAATTGAATCCTTTTCGAATGAAATGATCAGCCATATGTGCCACCCTTATGGACCCCGTAAGAAGAGGAGAAGAAATGTGCCCTAATGCTAACTGTGCATGAAATTGCAGTGTTAGGAGATATTGACCAGATGTTTCAATCTCAACAAATAGCTTGTTATGTGACTGAGTGAAAATATCTTTGCTGCTTTGATCACACACACCTTGAAAGAAGGGGTAATTTAATCGAGGCTGTCGTAGTTCATCACTGTCAATAAACTTTGACTTGACCTTTGCCTCATGTTTTTGATGTTGCTTCTGATAAGCGTTGATGGGCAGATGTTTACTGCCTTGAGGGATTTTTCTTTCTATAACATGTATGCTAGAAATCGTAAAGGAGAAGGATTTTTCTCAATTCTTCTCTTGTTTTTTGGTTATTATTTGGATTGTTTCTCTGTAGATTTTGTAGAATTTCTGCACGAATACATCTGAGTGACATTTTTACCTTTAAAGACCCTCGGTGGTTTTTCTCCAAAAGTTTCTTATTCTCCTCACCTCTCTGTCCCAGTTTTAATTGGCCACAGTTAGCTTCTGTGGTGATTTTTTTTTCTTGTTTCATATACTGAATATATATATATTTTTTTGTAGTTTGAAGTGACGGATATCTTAGAAAAGCATCATGATTTGCTGACTTTTACGATTGGGAACAGTGAAAGCTAGAGAGATTAAGTTACTTATTCAAGGTTACTCTTTTCAAAGCTGGCTGCATGTCTGAGAACTGATGACACTCTTCCCAGTAAAATTTTCTTTAGTTCACTTTCTTTCTTATATCTAGAGTAGTGATTGAGAGTACACCTTCTAAAATAATCCAGACTTGAACTTGCCACTGACCTATTTTCCTCATCTGTGAAATTGGAATAGTAAGTATCTATATCGTGCTTGGTAGTTCAGATTATCTGAGATTACATAAGTAGGTAAAGTATTAGCATATTGTCTAACATAAAGTAAGGGCCCACTAATTTAACCCTCAATTATATTTTTGTTTCTAAAAGGAAGCCTTGCGTGCTGCAGTCCATGGGGTTGCAAAGAGTCGGACATGACTGAGCGACTGAACAACATCGTTCGTTAATTACAGTGCTTTTTCGCTGAAGTTTTTTTTTTTTTATTGCAGTTTTTTCTTAGGTTGTCAGAGGAAAGTATTTAGACTATATGGGGAAAATTAAACTGATTTTAGACATCATTTTTAAATTATGGTAGAAAATATAGATAAATAAAATGTCCTTTAAACTAGAGCAGCTGTTGCTACTATCTCCATTACTTTGAAGTTTCTTGGCAATTGTAGGAGATGAAAAATTTTCCTTGACTCTCATAGGGTCCCTGGCTAGGTTTGAAAATCAAACGGACAAAACATACAAATTTATTTAATATAAATTGTATGTGACGTGAGAGCTTTCTTAAGGCAATGAAGATCCAAGCAAACAGTTTGACCTGTGTAGCTAGCTTTAATGAAGAAAGGGAAATCTTGCAGAAATACAATAGGTCAGAGAGTGTGAGCAAGTGTTAACTTGAGGAAATGTAGCAAGGTCTTTTTATTAGGAGTCTTCTCAGTGTCCCTTTGTCTTTGGAGATAAAGGTGCTCTTTTCCTTCAGATACAGGGAGGGCGCTTCACACATGAAGGTTTTATGACCTGTTTCAGGAGAGGAAAGGGATGGTAAGAGTGATCATTTTCCTGCTTCTGCCTTTTTTTTCAAATTCCCTTAGCCACTATGCCATAACTTGGAGTAGTGTGTCTTAAACCCCCTCAGTGTATTGGCTACATATATTTACAACATCATTTCACTTTGTAAGGGAATATAACAAGTTCAGGTAATGTCATGGAAATGTTATATTGAATTCTCTTTCTGAAGACTTTTTCTGTAAGATTTTTTTTTTTAACAAATCAAATTTCTCCTTGTAAGACATCTCTATTTTGACCTAAAAGTAAGACTTAATTGTGCATGGCAAGAAAATAAAAGAAAGGTAGGCCTAATTTTTAAAATCTTGGGAGAACATAGAAATAGAGTATAAATTATCTGTTTGGTAGAAATCTTATTTCCCAAAGACCTTTGTTGAATAAAAACCTGAATCCTGTTACAGCACTGTATTCAGGTCCTGTGTTATCTTTTTATCATCTGATTTTAGAGTCTTTTGGAAATAAATCTGGGCTACTTATTTTTGATAAGTGAAGAAATTGAGTAACAATTTTCAAATAATATAAATTGTTTAAAAATGTTTTTGAAAATTTAGATGAATAGTTTTGGATCAGTGGTTTTCTTGGTTCATTTGTTGCTGTCCTATAGCCTTCTTACCATTATGTTTGAAAAGAAAAAGACATCTACCCTAGCTATATCTGTGTTCTCCCTACACCATTCCTCTTCCCCCTCCGTCCTCTCTGGTGTGGGTGGTCTAATCCCTTTTAAGAATCTAATGAAATTTGTGAATCCTATCTTCTGAAAAATGTATCAGAATTTCCTTATATTTCAGAGAGTTCATGGATTCCCTGCTTTCTCTCATGTATACCTTGACCTGATTGGAGCCCATGGACCTCAGCTAGGCCACAAATTTCATTAGAAAATAAAATTCAAACTCCTTTCTAATAATCTCAGTATTTAACAATTCACCTTAGAAATAATAGTCTTATTGATACCCATATAATAATTACAATAGTAGTGATTAAAAGAATAGTTAAAATTTTATTCTGTGCCAAAGTTATACTCCATCTTCTGTTAAACCTTTAACCCAGACTAATGGTTTATTATTAATGATATCTCCAAATGGACTTATCCAGTTTACATTTATTGTGTGCTTTAGAAAATAGTGTATCTTTAGAATACAATTTTAAAGAGTAGATTATAAGCATTTTGATTCTTAGACCTTTGCTGATTTATCTTCATTTACTGCATTTACACAAAATTCCTTTTTAGGAATACTGAATTTATTTTTAGTTCTTTAATTTCAGTAGTCTCTGTTTTGCTTCTGAGCCTGTTTGTCATTCTTCTGCTGCTGAAAATTAACTATCCGACCCATACCCACATGTCCCTTATTTCCTACAAATTTCCGTTTGGATTCAGGTTCTTGTATTACCCTTAGGATATCTTCTTTGGTCACTCCCCAAAGCCTAACATACATGCTACTCCTATGTGCTGCAGTCATGTTCTTATTCTCTCTTGCTCACTCGCTCACTCGCTGTCACACTTTATATATATAAAAATGGATAGGATCGGAAGAGTAGGTTCCAGGCTGGTTAATACTTGGGGATCGGAAAAAGAAAACAAGTCTACTGAAAAGAGAATTGTTTCTTTATCTATTATTTACTACAGTAATGTTCAGCAGGTGTTCATTGATCAGAAATAGTTGTCAAATGAGCTAAATGAAGTTACACTAAAATTTATTTTTATTATATCTCAGTGTACTGTTATTGTCCTCACTAGTAGTCTTCAATAGGTACTGCTTCAGGCACTTTACTTTCATTATCTTATTACATTCTCATAATAATTCTACAAGAAATATAATTTTTCATAAAGTATATAATTTATCATCACGTGACTAAATGAACTTACGTAGGTCTGAGTCTAAAGTTTGCTTGTTTGTTTGATTTTTCTAGTAGGCCAAAGTTTCCCAAAATCTCTTCAGAGAAATAGATGTTAACACATATTTAACAACAGAAATTGGAGAAGGCAATGGCACCCCACTCCAGTACTCTTGCCTGGAAAATCCTATTAATGGAGGAGCCTGGTAGGCTGCAGTCCATGGGGTCGCTAAGAGTTGGACATGACTGAGCGACTTCACTTTCACTTTTCACTTTCATGCGTTGGAGAAGGAAATGGCAATCCACTCCAATATTCTTGCCTGGAGAATCCCAGGGACGGGGAGCCTGGTGGGCTGCCGTCTATGGGGTCGCACAGAGTCGGACACGACCGAAGTGACTTAGCAGCAACAACAGAAATAACTAAAAACCTATTTGGGGGATAATAGTAGGATTATTGGGAATCAGTTTTTACTAATGGGTTATATACCAGTAGGTGAAAATGAAGCAGCTTTGGCGGGACAGGAGAATAGTATTAGTCATTGAAGAAGAATGGATTCTTGATAATATTTATGAAAATTTTGTTTCACCCTGACTCACTTGGTAGCATAGCAGTCATCTCAGAGAATCAATCCTTTAAGCTTTGTGATATATGCAGTTTTCCTAACCAACTACCTCAATTTGATTTCCTCATCACCCTTTGTAATCTGCTTTGTTGCTGTTATTTCCCAGTTTTGACGTTTAATTTCTAATAGTTGTGCTTTATGGTTTTCTTGAAATGCCTCATTGGGTTTTCTCTTACAAAATTTTTTATCTTTAGGCTTATCTTGCAAGTATTTTAGTATCTAGGTGTTGTTCTTCATCGTTCTTCATGGATTGAATTAAAGTAGCATTATTTTAGAAGTGAGTGGTTCTTGAGCATCACTGTCATTTATATTGTCCTAAATATTACATTTAGGTGACAAAGAGAAAATTCATCTGATAGGTGAAGTTAATAGAAATCTTTGCATGTCTTGTTTAAGTCTCTTGATGTGAAGCTTAATATGTCATTTATTCAGCTCCTATTTAAATCCAGTTGTAAATTTCCTCCTCCTGATTTCTTACCTGATGAGATATCATCTCTTATCCTCTCATTTTTGCTAAAAATCCCTCCTGTGCACCCTCTACCTATAGAATGTTGCCTAAACTTCTTAAAGTGGCATTTAATGATCTCACCTAGATATTTGCTCTCATCAGTCTCTTTCCTTACATACTTGTTGTTCAGTTGCTCGCTCATGTCCAGCTCTTTGTGACTAACCCCATGAACTGCAGCACTCCAGGCTTCCTTGTCCTTCACCATCTCCCAGAGCTTACTCAGACTCATGTCTGAAGTGATGCCATCCAACCATCTCGTCCTCTGTTGTCTCCTTCTCCTCCTGCCTTCAATCTTTTCCAGCATCAAGGTCTTTTCCAATGAGTCAGCTCTTCGTATCAGGTAGCCAAAGTATTGAAGCTTCAGCTTCAGCATCAGTTTTTCCAATGATATTCAACACTGATTTCCTTTAGGATTGACTGGTTTGATCTTCTTGCTGTCCAAGGGACTCTCAAGAGTCTTCTCCAACAACACAGTTCAAAATCATCAATTCTTCGGCACTCAGCCTTCTTTATGGTCCAACTCTCACATCCGTAACTGACTACTGGAAAAATCATAGCTTTGAGTAGACGGACCTTTGTTGGCAAAATAATGTCTCTACTTTTTAATATGCTTTTTAATAGCTTTTCTTCCAAGGAGCCAAGTGTCTTAATTTCATGATTGCAGTCACCATCTGCAGTGATTTGGGAGCCTAAGAAAATAAAGGCTGTCACTGTTTGCATTGTTTCCCCATCTATTTGCCATGAAGTGATGGCACCAGAGGCCATGATCTGAATGTTGAGCTTTAAGCCAACTTTTTCACTCTCCCCTTTCACCTTCATCAAGAAGCTCTTTAGTTCCTCTTCTCTTTCTGCCATAAGGGTGGTGTCATCTCCGTATCTGATATGCAGATGACATAACCTCAGATATGCAGATAACACCATCCTCACACATAATGCTCTGTAATTGTATTTCTAATTGACAAATGTTTATTTTCCTTTATTTCTCTTTCTCATTATTTTTATTAACACCGTTCTTATTTCTCAAACTGTGTGCAAGGTCTCATCTGTGTGGACACAGTTTGGTTCCACAGTATATTTTAAATTTTCTAGGGAAACAGTGATATCTATTAGACATAGTACAAACCACTTGCTTCAGATACTTCCATTTTAAAATTGGATTGCAATCTTTCTTTTGGTGGTGTCATAAACTTTGTAAAATTGGGTTTCTGTGATTGGGGAAAAAAAAAAAAGCACTGCTCAAAAATCACTGTGAGACAGGAAATGAGTGTGGTGGTGACCAGTCTGATTCCAAGGTTTGAGAATTTTGTAGTGCTCAACAGGGACTGAATTGTTATGAAATAAATACTATGTTGTTTAGAACTAACTACTTAATAAATAAAACTTCTTTTTCCTAACACAGTAAAGGAGGCACGTGCTCTATGCTTCTGTTTTCTTTTCCAGTTTATAGCTATTTTTGAAAATTATACCTATCCTTCAGACTAGTTGATCATGTCACCACTCATCCCTGGGAGGCTCTTCTGATCCTCTCAGCTGCAATTAATCTCTCTCCTGGGTGTTTCCTGGTAACATGGTATCTTTACTATTGCTTTCAAAATTGTATTCAACTAATTCATGTGTTTATTTAAAGTTAACAGTGATGACTTTCTGGTTCTCCTGTTAGGTGTAGTTACTTACAGTATAGTAAGAGCTATTTCATATCATTTCCAGAACTAAAGTGCATGTTTTTTAAGCCTATTTCTAATTCTTAAAGCATCCTTATAAGATCACAAGTTATATTATCCACATTTTGTATGTGAAGACATTGGAATTTAAATCACTGTTAATTTCTGTCACACTGCCTACCTCCTAACCTTTGACTGTTCTAGTTACTTCTCCTTTTCCTATTGATAGAACCAGCTTTTTGATATATCCTTAAAAATTCTATTGAGTTTTTTGTTTGTTTTTATTTATTTGTTCATGGCTGTGCTGGGTCTTCAGGGCTGCCCACACGCTTTCTCTGATTGCAGAGAGTGGGGCGCTCTTCAGTTGCCGTGTGCGGGCTACTCACTGCCATGTCTCCTCTTGTTGGGGTGTATGGCTCTAGGGCAAGCAAGCTTCAGTACTTGTGGCAGGCAGCCTCGTTAGTTGCTGCACATGGGTTTAGTTGCCCCGCAACGTGTGAAATCTTTCAGGACCAGGAATTGAACCCCTGTCCCTTGCACTGGCAGGGAGATTCTTAACCATTGGACCGCCAGGGAAATCCTCATATTGAGATTTTGATTAGGATTTGCAATGGCTCTCTGAATCTATTAATGGAGAATTGTTTTTTTAACAAGTATTGAGTTTTGGGGAATTCCATGGCAGTCCAGTGGTAAGACTCAACACTTTCACTGCTGAGTGACCAGATTCAGTCTATTGGTTAGGAAACTAAGGCTCCACAAACCACACAGCATGGCCAAAAATGTGTGTGTGTGTGTGTGTATACATATTTTTTCCTAATCCATACACATATTATATAGCACTCTATTTATATAGGTATTTTTCCCCTTTAGCAAACATATATAGTGTTCTCTGTACAGATTTTGCACGTTTTCTTAAATTTATCCCAGTATGTTTCATTTTTTTATATTATTGTAGATTACATTGTTTTCTTAATTTTAAATTTCAGCTGTTCCTTGGTAGTATATAGAATCACATTAGATTTTTTTTTTTTTTTATAATGATCTTGACTCCCAAGTCAGGCTTCTCCAAGCCAGGCTTCAACAGTATGTGAACCGTAAACTTCCACATATTCAACCTGGATTTAGAAATGGCAGAGAAATCAGAGATCAAATTGCCAATATCCACTGGATCATTGAAAAAGTAAGAGTTCCAGAAAGACATCTACTTCTGCTTTATTGACTACACCAAATCCTTTGACTGTGTGGATCACAACAAACTGTAGAAAATTCTTAAAGAGATGGGAATACTAGACCACCTGACCTGCCTCTTGAGAGGCAGGCCAAGAAGCAACAGTTAGAACTGGACGTGGAACAACAGACTGGTTCCAAATCAGGAAAGGAGTATGTCAAGGCTGTATATTGTCACCCTGCTTATTTAACTTATAGGCAGAATACTTAATGAGAATGCTGGGCTGGATGAAACAGAAGCTGGAATCAAGATTGCCAGGAGAAATATCAATAACCTCAGATACGCACATGACACCACCCTTATGACAGAAAGTGAAAAAGAACTAAAAAGCCTTTTGATGAAAGTGAAAGAGGAGAGTGAAAAAGTTGGCTTAAAAATCAAGATTGAAAAAATGAAGATCATGTCATCGGGTCCTATCACTTCATAGCAAATAGATGGGGAAACTGGAAACAGTGAGAAATTTTATTTTCTTGATTTCCAAAATCACTGCAGATGGTGACTGCAGCCATGAAATTAAGAGACCCTTGCTCCTTGGAAGAAAAGCTATGACCAATCTAGACAGCATATTAAAAAGCAGAGACGTTACTTTGCCAACAAAGGGTCCATCTAGTCAAAGCTATGGTTTTTCCAGTAGTCACGTATGGATGTGAGAGTTGGACTATAAAGAAAGCTGAGTGCCGAAAATTGATGCTTTTGAACTGTGGTGTTGGAGAAGACTCTTGAGAGTCCCTTGGACATCAAGGAGATCAAACCAGTCAATCCTAAAGGAAATCAGTCCTAAATATTCACTGGAAGGACTGATGCTGAAGCTGAAACTCCAATACTTTGGTCACATGATGTGAAGAACTGACATTTGAAAAGACCCTGATCCTGGGAAAGATTGAAGCTGGGAGCAAAAGGGGACAACAGAGGATGAAATGGTTGGATTCCATCACCAATTCAATGGGCATGAGTTTGAGTAAGCTCTGGGAGTTGTTGATGGACAGGGAAGCCTGGCGTGCTGCAGTCCATGGTGTTGCAAGGAGTCGTACACGACTGAATGACTGGACTGAACTGACTCCTGAGACCTTGATAAAGTCACTTTTTAATCCTAAAGCATTTATATGAGATTCTTTGTGATCTCAGATATTCCTTAAACATGCACAGATTGGTCCCCAGCCAAAGTGTCAGTAATTACTCTACATGGATTTCAGCTCATTCCTCTTTGAAACTCTTTTGCAAAATTTCTAGTCTCTTGACTCTCCTTGAGCCTCTGTCTGCTCATTTCAGTGAGAATGCCAGGTTGTGTTTGTCTTCTTCCTCCCTGCACTGTAGTCTGTAAATTGCTTACTGGCAGAGAGACTGCATGATGTCAGGGCTTGCCTTGAGTCTTTTCTATCAAAGATTGCAGTGCAGCTCTTCCTGTTGGCCACTGTTTTAAAATTGTATAGTTTTCTCCTTTTGATTTTCTTTTTAGTTAATTATAGCACAAGGGTAATTCTGAACCGTGCTTCTCCCTCAGAGCTAGATTGGAAATTAAAGATATGTGTTTAATGATGTACTGTATTTACAGGAACAAAAAATGGGGGCAGTTTATTTTGCCTTTAAAAAAGCAGTAATGATTGAATCAAGTTATGACTGAAGGTTGAATCTCTTGTAGAAACACTGAGAATGTAATGATTTTGACTTTGTTTTAGGGACTGTTATTTTCATCATTTTATTCTCTAGTATACATGTATTAAATGTTTAAGAATTGATTTTTTAATCTTTTCCAACTTCCTTGATTATAACATCTTGACTTATTCAGGTAGTTTACTAAATACTTTCTAGCAGTGAGCATGGCTTCTGTTTCTTTTATGTGTCTACTTTGGCTTACTAAACTCTCATTTTAGATTGGCTAACTTCTAAGTGGAAATAACTGATCCAAGAGTAAAGTTCTTTTCTTTGTCAGTGTGCTGATATCAGATATTACCAGAATATTAGCCAGTTGCTTATGATGAAATATTCAATAGTGGAATTACAACATAACCTGCTGAATAGTTCTATTATTTGTTCATTCTTTTTGTTTTGAAGGTTAAAGTAATATTGATTTGTAATGGAAACATTTCAATTTATTTAAATTCTGATTAGGGAAGAATTATAAATCAGATTTAACCTCCATAGTGAAGTGATATAGCCCTTTTTTTCAGACTAGTTTTTAACATATGAAATTTGATTATAATTGTGATTACTATCATTGATGTTTTAATGACATTTTAAGTTATTTAAATGATCATAGTAAAATTTGCTATTGACTTTCCCTTTTATATCTCACTACCTAAAGCAAACATGGTTGATCATTCATTCATGCTTCTACATGAGTAAAAGTAAATTATTAAAAAAACCCCACAGGTATTTTCTGTTGTTAAATTTATAATTTACCTAAGAGTGGTTTAAAATCTATTAGGTATGGCTATTGATGCATTTTAAGATATTAAAATGCTTCATGAGGTTGACTTATTTTAATAAATTGATATCATCAAAGTTTGAATAAGTTAATTTTAAATTATTATTTTTAAATTTAATGACTGATTTAGTCATAATATCTTTGTCCCTTCCTTTAAGTTCGAAAATTTTCTAACTTACAGAAAAATATTTGTTGTTCAGTCACTAAGTCATATTCAGCTCTTTGCGACCTCATGGACTGTTGCATCCCAGGCTCCTCTGTCCTTCACTGTCTCCCAGAGTTTTCTCAAATTCATGTCCACTGAGTCAGTGATGCTATGTAACCATCTCATCCTCTGCTGCACCCTTCTCCTTTTGCCTTCAGTCTTTCCCAGCATCAGGGTCTTTTCAAATAAGTCAACTCTTCACATCAGGTGGCCAAAGTATCAACTTTCAGCTTCAGCATCAGCATCAGTCTTTCCAATGAATATTCAGCATTGATTTCCTTTAGGATTGACTGGTTTGATCTCCTTGAAGTCCACGGGCCTCTCAAGAGTCTTTTCCAGCACGACAGTTTGAAAGCACCGAATCTTTGGCACTCAGCCTTCTTCATAGTCCAGCTCTCACACGCACACATGACTCCTCAAAAAACCATAGCTTTGACTGTTCGGACCTTTGTTAACAAAGTGATGTCTCTGTTTTTTAATATGCTGTCTTGGTTTTTCACAAAAAAGTATAAAGAGAAGTAAAAGGAACTTCTTTGTACCTATTATATAGATATAACAACTTTTAACATTTTAGCTTTCACTTCTTTTTTTACATAAATATAAATATTTTTTCTGAATCATTATTTATTCTCTACTTCAGAAATTTAGAATTTATACAATACTGTTTTCTGATATATTATACATATTCCAATTTCAGTGATTATTCTAATAATTTTATAGCTGTTTGATTTTATTCTCAATCCAACGTCCAGTAAGGATTACACATTGCGTTTAAATATTTGTTGTATTTCAAATACTTTTGCTTGTCTTTTTTTTTTTTAATTTTTATATTCCATTGATTGAATTTATTATATTTTATTAAACCAGTCTTCTGTGGAGGGACATTTTTTCCCCAGTAATTTTTCATAACAAATAATGTCTCAAAGAATACTTAGGCATATGTTGTTTTGTATTTGTGGACATGTATCCTCATGGCATCTTGTCCCATCACTTTATGGAAAATAGATGGGGAAACAGTGGCAGACTTTATTTTTCTTGGCTCCAAAATCACTGCAGATGGTGACTGCAGCCATGAAATTAAAAGACGCTTACTCCTTGGAAGGAAAGTCATGACCAACCTAGACAGCACATTCAAAAGCAGAGACATTACTTTGCCAACAAAGATCCGTCTAGTCAAGGCTATGGTTTTTCCAGTGGTCATATGTGGATGTGAGAGTTGGACTGTGAAGAAAGCTGAGCGCCGAAGAATTGATGCTTCTGAACTGTGGTGTTGGAGAAGACTCTTGAGAGTCCTATGGACTGCAAGGAGATCCAACCAGTCCATTCTGAAGGAGATTAGCCCTGGGATTTCTTTGGAAGGACTGATGCTAAAGCTGAAACTCCAGTACTTTGGCCACCTCATGTGAAGAGTTGACTCAGTGGAAATGACTCTGATGCTGGGAGGGACTGGGGGCTGGAGGAGAAGGGAACCACAGAGGATGAGATGGCTGGTTGGCATCACCGACTCGATGGACATGAGTCTGAGTGAATTCCAGGAGTTGGTGATGGACAGGGAGGCCTGGTGTGCTGCAATTCATGGGGTTGCAAAGAGTCGGACACGACTGAGTGACTGAACTGAACTGAACTGATTCAGGATAAATCCCTATATGTTAAATTAGACTGCTAGATCATTAGACAGTTAGTGTATCTTTATCTTACAGATTTCTCTTCTTTATCTTTTTTTTACGTTCCTCATCCGTTTTACACTAAATATATTGATACATGCATTTCTTTTCTCCTCCAAATATTTGGGAATATGGTATGATTTTGACATCTTGACTTTGTATATTGAGTAGTTAGCTAAAAAGTTGTAGAAACAAAATAAATGTTTACAGTAACAAAATGACTGTTTTAACTAATACAAGTGTTAAACACCTCAGGAGTTGTAGCCTAATTGGAAAAGATAACAAGTCAAAAGAAAGTATTCATTTTAAAAGAGATTGTCATTAATTTATAGCAAATAAAGTTTATGAGACTAATGAATTAGAATTTTTAATACTCTTTAGTTCTGAATAAGTAAGTTGTCTTTAAAGCAACTTACTAGGCCTGAACATAGTTTAGCATTTATATTTGTGTATATATATATATGTATACACACACATATATGAATTACATATATAATAGAGACAACCACAGCTATACATCATTTACTGTATACTGTGTACCTTGTCCAACAATACATATACATTAAATTACTTAGTTTAATCTCCAGCAACCTTATGAGATATAATTATTTGCCATTTATAGATGAGGACAGTGAGGCATAGAAATATTAAGTGATATGCTATTACTTATTCAGCTAATTTGGAGAAGGCAATGGCAACCCACTCCAGTACTCTTGCCTGGAAAATCCCATAGAAGGAGGAGCCTGGTAGGCTTCAGTCCATGGGGTCGCGAAGAGTCAGACACGACTGAGCGACTTCACTTTCACTTTTCACTTTCACGCATTGGAAAAGGAAATGACAGCCCACTCCAGTGTTCTTGCCTGGAGAATCCCAGGGACGGCAGAGCCTGGTGGGCTAATTAGTGGCAAAGGCAAGATTTGAACCCACATGGTATTCATTATAGATTCTGGACTTTTAATGACAATGCTTCACTACTTATATTGGACTTGGTATTATTTTTCTGTATTAAGACTAATTAGTAACCTAACATTCTATATGACTTTGATTCTGAGTTCTTAATCAATTGCTCTGCTCTGTTTCTTTCCTTGAAAGAAGTATATTAAGATTTTCTCTAGTTGTTGTATCAAATTTGTTATCATAAGTGGTGATACAGGAATAGAATTCCGTTCATAACAGCAACAGCTGCTCACAAAGAAACCATTTTATGCCACCACCCATGGCAGAATACTGAACTATGTGTTCCATTTTTCTGACCCATTAAAATTTTTTATGTTTCCATTTTTCAGTGGATGATTCAGCAGCCACACAAAGCAGCAACATTTTTTGGATGCATTGGGATAGATAAATTTGGGGAGATCCTGAAGAAAAAAGCTGCTGAAGCCCACGTGGATGCTCATTACTATGAACAGAATGAGCAGCCAACAGGAACTTGTGCTGCGTGCATCACCGGTGGCAACAGGTTAGTGTTCTCTGAAGGCGAGCTCTGTACCAATTGACTGTTTAACCGCTGGTAAAATCTGAGTTCAAATCTGAGTTTGGAATTTAGACTTTGTGTTTATAATGGTTTTAATACTTAATAAACCCTTCTTATATCACTTTTCCTTAAGTTTTTTTTTTTCCTTTCTTGAACCGGCTATTGTCTCCATGAAATATAATGAAATGGAAATGTGGAGATCATGTGTTCTTGCCTGTGCTTTTTATATGTGTGTGTGTTAGTTGCTCAGTTGTGTCCGACTCTTTGAGACCCCTTGGACTATAGCCCACCAGGCGCCTCTGTCCATGGAATTCTCCAAGCAGTTATACTAGAGTGGGTTGCCATTCCCTTCTCCAGGGAATCTACCTGACCCAAATTTAACCGGGTCTCCTGCATTGCAGTCAGATTCTTTACCAGCTGAGCCACCAGAGAATTAGAGTTAAGAATGAAGCACGTTTTATTCAATGTTTTATAGCTAGGTTCTTGCCAAACTGACATTAAGAAGAATGTCCTTTTCAACATATCCTGAGATTGAAATGTTAAAATAAATATTTGCACATATATATTTTAATATATATAAAAATATTTTTATGTATTTTATCATGTATAAAATATTACATTATATGCAGTCTCTTATGGATTACATCATCTAAGGCAGTTCTGGCAAATAGTTATCTGTCCATACTAAACAACTTCAGTCATGGGTAGTGTACTACTCAAAAAACAAGCCATTACATTTCTAAACAGCTTTGCTTATCAGAAGATTTTTCTTTCTGTGAACTTGAATGCTGTCTGTCAGAGCCTGCCAGGCATTGCTTCTTTCCGTGCCTTTTGCAGTTATATCGGGGTGTATCTTCTGTACCTTCATGCTTTGCTAACATCAACGTTACCATGTTGCTTATCAGCACAAGCTTTTTTCCTCCATTCGAAAAGAAAAAAAATGATTTTTTTTGTTATTGTTAGAATCCACAAAGATGATCTCTTTTAAAATAACAATTCACTCGATACTTCACATACCTTATAGCTAGAAATGCAGTATGTCCTCCCCCATTTTTTGTCTCCCTTTTTCTTCTTTCTTGCCTCTTGTCTTCTTTTCCTTATTTCCTACCTTATCTCTCCTCCCCTTGCTCCATTCCTTCTTTTTACCTCATTTATTTTTGCACACTTTTGACTTTGCAAACATATGTTAAAAATTCGATGATATTCTACACAGTAGTCATGAAATAGCTAAAATAAAACTTTCAGAAATAGTTATGGTACCAAAGCCATTTTTAAAAATAAAGTTACAGGAAAGTAGTAAAGTTCTCCTACCAACAAAAAATAGTATTTGTAATAAATAAAACCATCAATTGTTGAGATATTGAGATATACTTAATTAGACCTTTCCTCTTTTCAGTTTTTCTAAAATTACCTTTAGTAGGCAGGTGCAGAGATTTCCTGTTAGTGAGAAATGGATCAGCTTTTGCCTGTTTTACCACTCAAGCTACAGTAAAATTGCTAAATTGTTTTTATATGTTGTTATTTTAAAGAGCATTTGTGATAATACAAGGTTTTCCAGATGTCAGCAGCTTAATTTATATACTCATATGAATTGCATTATCAGTATTATTTAGGTAATATTGGAAGTCAGAAACTGAGGAAAACCTTTGCTATCTAACTCATTTTCCAAATTGTAGAACTTAATAAATTTGGATAAACTTTTAAATAGAGCTAGAAACTCTTACTTCTACTATCCCAAACTCAGATTAAGGCAGTATTTTTCTTACCCAGGTTCTTTTTCTCCAAACTCTGAACCAGATACACTTGGATAGTAAGAATACGTGTATTTTCTTTTGGAGGACTAGTTTTCTATTGAAGAGTAGTTTTATTATCAGAATAGAATTTAGTAGCTCATACTAAAAGTATTTCCTTTTATTTAGTAAGCATTTTATGCCAAAATTTTGCAGGAGTCATGATTTCTAAAATATATTTTATAGATTGAGTGGTTATTCTTAATTTATAATATAGTTATTTTGTATATGCATGTATTGATGCACATCATGCTTATTTTCATTAATCCAATTGAACATAAACAGAATGTATCCTTCAGTTAGTCACTCAGTTGGCATATGGGTGAGTAGAAATATGTTTTTGAAGATAATTGATTTTTTCAAAAGAGAATCTAACCATGTTATCAAAATCTTAAGTGATGATGTATTTGTGGGTTTCTTTTTGTTTTTTTAATCACAACTGTTACCAAAAAAAGTTGGAAAAATTGGCAAGTTATTTTTTCTTATTTCTGGATCAGTAGGAAAAGTATTTTTTTCTGTAATGTAAACAATTATTGTGTTTAATTGTTGGACAATAATAAAAAGTTGTATGTGATACTTGGCAGCAAAATTTTAAGTGTAGTATTGTGGTTAGATTTTTCAGCTTCAAAACTGGACCAGCACAGGGTGTTTTCAACTATAAAAAGTAATTTAAATCTATTATAGTGCATAAAATGTAATGAATTGCAAATTAATTTCTCATAGTAAATATGGTCTACATATATATGTGTGTTTTACAAAATTAATCTCATGCTTGGCTTTTAAAGCATTAAATATCAATGGATATTCTGTTGATACTTGAAAACTGAAGGTTTTCGTTGCATATGTATTTTTTCTGTATAACTATATAGTAGCTATTTCTTACCTGCGTTTTGAACTATTAAAATGTAGAGGGTAGATAATTTTATCATTTTAGTATCAAAAGGAAGCTTAAATGGTAGTTTCTCGAAATACCAGATATTTAGATTAATGTCTGTGTTTTTATCAAGGTAACCAAGATGTCTTACAAAATTTTTAAAACAAAATTAACATTACTTTAGTAAAATCAATATACAGCAGTTTGAAGAAATAAGAATTAAAATGAAAGTCATAGTGAAGTATTTCAGACAGAGAAGGAGATATATCACATGACATCCCTTACATGTGCAATCTAAAAAGAAATGATACAAGTGAACTTACTTACAAAACAGAAAAAGACTCACAGACTTACAAAATGAACTCATGGTTGCGGGGTGGAGGGGGGGTTCCATGGGATAGTCCAGGAATAGTTAAGGACTTTGGAAAGGTCCTGTATATACTGCTATATTTAAAATGGATGATTAACACAAACCTATTGTATAGCACATGAAACTGTGCTCAATGTTATGTGTCAGGCTGGATGGGAGGGGGTTTTGGAGGAGAATGGATACATGTGTATGTGTGGCAGAGTCCCTTCTCTGTTCACCTCTAACTGTCCCAGCGTTGTTAATTGGCTATACTTCAATACAAAATGTTTTTGGTGTTAAATTAAAAAAGAATTAAAATGAAAACAAAAGTTTCAAAAATAGTTAACTGTATAATTAACTATTATAATTAAGTAAATAAGTAATAAGACTGTAAGTAAAAGCCTACTTACATTTTGTTGTTTTAGATCACTTGTAGCTAATCTTGCTGCTGCCAACTGTTACAAAAAGGAAAAACATCTTGATATGGAGAAAAACTGGATGTTGGTAGACAAAGCAAGAGTTTATTATATAGCAGTAAGTATTTGACTAATTCAAATTTCTGGTACATATTTTTACTATAAATTATAGTTGTTTGTTGATGTACATTTAAAAATAATTGTCTCATCCTGCAAATTATATACCCATCTCAAAGCATATTTTGGGCTCACTATTAAAAATTAAGAACAGGAATATGATCATTCTGTGGTAACATAATCTGAATTATTTACCTTTAAGTGTACCTCCTTTTGGATACATTACATATAGATGTTTTTAACCAAGTGTCAAATTCTGTATTAAATGTTAAGGAAGTAATTCTGGAAATTAGCCAGTTATATTTATAGGCTGCATATGAATGATGCATGCGTTGTGTGGGAAAATGTTAGTAATATAATTGTTCACTGCAAACAGTTAGAGCTTATTTGCCTAAAAAATCTTAATTAGTATTTATTCCATAGTAATTACCATGACACCTTTTAATTTAATATTTCAGAGACATTGATCATGACAAATCTGTTAAATATCAGAATAAGGGCAGCATGTAATTTCAATTATTAAGTCTTCTGACATAAAAATAATTGGTTAAGAATTCATTTATAAAATAAGACTGTAATACAAATTCTCCTGAATTAATCACCCTGTGAAAATCTTGTTTTTATTTAATATGAGTTAAATGTGACTGATGAAAAATAAGTAGATACCCCTGAAAAATTATAAGTACTTCATATGCATATATGGTTTTGATATAACAGCTGCTGCCATTTACTACCTGAGCTGTGAAACAGCTGGTAAGATGTGTAAAAAATTGATTATCTAGTAAGAACATGTTTATTGAAAATATAATTATTTCTTTCAGTCTAGTGTTAATGTCTCCTACAGCATGTTTATGTGCTCTGCTGTAGGCTTTACAAGGTTGGTATTGATTCTTCTGTATAGCAAATCCTGTCCCTTTTATAGCTGTCAAGTAAATGCTTACATTGAGAGGATTATATAGAGGAAAGTCACATTATGTCTTCTGCTAGTATGTAAGAAAAACATCTCAAAATTTAAAAAATTTTCTGTGTTATCTTCTGTTTTGTTTTATTTCTCAAAATTGTCTCATTTTTTCATTAATGTCTTGGTAGCAAGTGTTTGTAGTGTAGCTGTAAGGGGGTCTATGCATTATCTTAAACCATCTTGTATTTGAAAGTCAAAGAGCACATGGTTTAAAGTTTGTTGTTATTTATGCTATATTTTCTGACTGAAATTTGGCAATATATAATGATACAAAAATATTCTTACCCTGACAGTTAAAATTCTTGGTATGTCAATATATTAATTGGACCTCAAGTTATGAGCTAACTTGGAAACAACTCATAATTTTAATGATTATGCACATATAACACATCTAGCCAATTTTGCATGAATGAAATTTTTGTAGCAGTATAGACCCATTTGCAACCAACAAATAATTGTAGCAATTATACACTAGCCAACTTTGGGTAGATGGAATTTTTTTAGTAGTGTTAACTAGTTATTCGAGTACAGTTTTTTTTTTTTTTGAGTACAGTTTTTTATAAAGTGTAGAGTGATCAGTTTTGGTCAAAATAATACAGCTGAATTACTTTTGAGACTTGTGTGGTGTATTCAGCCAGAAACAAGTATCAAAACAGATTGCAATTGATTCATCTGTTTGTAGCTGTTATCTCTTAGTTTCTGTGTCAGCAATTTCATAAAAGAATGCTCTTTCACACTGCCAGGTAAATCTATAGTTTGTTCAGAGTTGGCTATTTAAATAGTTCTGGAAATAGTAGATTCATACCGGATACTTAGAATGCTATATATTCTTGGTGAACATTCAACAAATATTCTGCTTAACAACTAAGAAGATAATTATTATTCATTAAAATCTGTGATATTTCTTCAGAAATGTAATGTTATTTCTACAGACTTTCAGCTGTTCTTTTAAATATTTAATTTCCTTTGTGTTCAGAGTATCCGGTCTAGTCTTAGAAAACTGCAAATTTAGATTGAGTTGATAGATATATCTATACTTATTTCAAGAAATCAAATGGGCTTTCTAACACTTTCAGGTTCTAAAGGGGTTTGTAGTCATCTCACATCATCATCGTAAACTTTGGAGGTTCAACAAGTTGAAATTGTGGGAGCTCTTTTAAATACAAAAGGTTCTTGATCTAAAGAAGCGGTTCAGTATATCCAGCATATTTCCATAAGTAAAATGTCTGTCTGCATTATACAAAATAATCTAAATCTACATACTTGACTTTTTCCTCACTTTTCCATGAATTATTAATGGTCAGAAGCATTAAGAAAATTTAAAACTTTTCATCATTTTCTCTGTCACATAATGCATTGAATCTATAATTGAAAGCAAAAACTTGTCTTATAAAAAATTGAAGTATAGAATATGCATACACCAGTATTCTCTTTTAGTGTAAACTGTCCCACTTATGGTATATAAACTCAAATTTTCCATGTTTAAACCAAATTCTTAGTAGATATTTAGGAATTCTTGGTTATATTAGTAGCTAATTGATTTTTTAAAACATAAACCGTAGTTGCTCTTTACCTTAGAATCAGATTGACATGTCTGTTTATTGAAAGAAATATTGTTACAGTCGCCCTCTAAGACTGTGATATTTAGGCAAGGTTTATGAAAAAGATGAGGTTGGAGCCATTAATTTTGTAAACCATGTAGTTTTCTTTTTAAGCAATATTAATGTGCTGTGAAAAGTCAGCAAATTAGTGCTTTATTTCATCTTCCTTCTTGTTTTTTTATAATTATTTTTATATTTTAAATATTTAAAAATTTACATTTTTTTCTATAACCATAATTGTTACAGACTTATTCTGTGTTTAAATGATCTAAGTGATTACCATCCATTTCTTTATTCCATTTACCTCATTCCTTTATTGTTTACTTTGACTGTCCCTCAATTGGCTGCATTCATTAAACATTTCCCAACCAATGAAAGACTAAGAACTCTCTTCTTGAGCTTATTTTCATGTTGTTTTTATATGTGAATGACACCTTGTTTGGTGTAATATTTCATGAAACAAAGTGCCTTGTGGACATTTCTTCATTGTCCCTTAACACTTCTTATGGGAAGTGTAAGGTCAGGTTGGTTTTTATTTCTGTTCTTTACTATTACTTTCTTTTTTTCTGTTTACTTTGAATTTCATTTGCCACTCATTTACTCCTCTTCCTTCATTCTGTTCCACCCCGCTTCCAGCTTTGGAAGAATAATTTATTGGAGACTTTTCTCTTCTACTATAGACATTTAGTGCTGTAAAATTCTCTCAAAGCATTCATTTGACTGTCTCTCACAAATCTTGATATGTTTACATTTTCATTTAGTTTGTAATACTTTCTACTTTCTCTTTGGCTTTTGTATATGACTCATGGATTATTTAGAAATGTGTTGTTTTTTTTCTAAATATAGAGATTTTCCAAGGATCTTCCTCCTACTACCATTATGCGTTTTTGTATTCCTCCTTGCAATTCTGATTTCTCTTCATATATTTTGAAACTCTTTTATTAGGGGCATAAATGGATGTGGTTGATTATTTGACTCATTTATCATTTTGAAATATTTATCTCTCATAATATACTTTGTCCTCAGTTCTACTCTGTCTGATATTAGTATAACCAATATAACTTTATTTTGACTGTTGATATTATGGTATATCTTTTCCTACTCTTTTACTTGTAACTTATTTGTCTCTTTAAAGGGGATCTCTTATAGGCAACATGCTACTGAGTCTTATTTTTTGTCCATCCTAACAAGGTCTACTTTTTGATTGGAATGCTTATACCATTCCCATTTAATATAATTATTGATATGGTTAGATTTGAGTTTTTCATCTTGATATTTGTCCCATCTGTTCTTTAATGTCTGTTTTCTCTTTTCTCCTGTTTTTTGGGTTAATCTAGTATTTTTATCTCCATTGTTGGTTTAATATCTCTAACTTTCTCTTGTTATTTTAGCAATTGATTCAGATGTTACATATATATTTAAAACATTGTAATCTGCCTTCAGATAATGCTGTATGGCATTACACATGGTATAAGAACCTTGCAGTAGTACACTTCAGTTTCATCCTTCCTAGTCTTCGTGCTATTACTGTAACACATTTTATTTTCTAATTTTGTGTTTATTTTTGAAAACAGCTTTATTAATACATTATTCGCTTACCATACACAGCCATATTATAGTTTTACATGTGATAAACACTATAACGTATTTGTTGAAATCATCAAATATCTTTTAAAGTGATTTAAATAATAAATGTATATATGTTTGTTTAATTACCATTTCTAGAGCTCTTCATTTCTTTTGTTTAGAATCAGATTTCCACCTGGTATGATTTTCCTTCTGACTGAAAACCATTTTTTAGCATTACATGTGTTTTGGTCTGTTGATGATGGATTCGTTCTGTTTTCTTATGCTTGAAAAGTCTTTATTTCACCTTCATTTTAAAAGAAACTTTTGCCAGGTATGTAATTCTAGTTTGACAGGTTTTTGTCTTTTAGTACTCTGAAAATGGTGCTGTACTGTCTTGTCACTTGCGCTATTTAGATGAGAAATCTGATATTCTAAAATTTGATTCTCTGGATGTCACATGCCACACACCCCTGATTCTGTCTCTTCTTAGAGATTTCCTGTTTATTGCTGATTTTGATCAGTTGATTATTGTGCTTCAGTTTTTAGTTTTAGTTTTCTTTTCATGTTTATTGTGCTTGGGGATTAACTTCTTAGAGCTGTGGATTTATGGTTTTTATTACGTTTGAAATGTTTTCAGCCATTATTTCTTTAAATATGTTCTTGCCTCAACATCCATCACCTCCTACTGGGTCTCGGAGTACTTCTGTATTAGGACACTTGCAGTTTCTTATTGTGATGACTAAGGATTGCTACTAGTAGGTACAGGACAGTAATGTTGCTAAACATCCTGCAATACATGGGACAGAACCACACAACAAAGGATTATCCAGTGGTAGACATCAGTACAGCCAGGGTTTAAGAAACCCTGTTCTAAGGCTAAATAATCCCTATGACTGAAGCAAGATTTATCTATACTTGGTGCAGTGCCCTGTTAATTATGAGTTTTTTTGCTCTAGATGATGGAAATAAATACCATTTCCAGAGGTCTGTGTGCCTAACTATTGTATAATCTTTTTCCCTGTAATACTTTTAGATCATTCTTTCTTGGGCTCTGGTCTGGTGAATGTTCAAAAGCAAACCCTCTGCACATTTCTGGGATTCTCTGTAAAGCTTTTTCTTCTAGGATATCTGGCCTCTGATGTCTGCCTGCTCTGGTCTTCCTTGATTCTCAGCTCTATCTCCTCAACTTAGTGGGCTGGGAACTCTCTCAAGGCAGTAAGCTAATTCAGTTTTGTTGAATTCTGTTTAAGAGAAGCTAAAGGAAAGGAGAAAGGGAAAGATATACCCATTTGAAAGCAGAGTTCAAAACAATAGCAAGGAAAGATAAGAGTGCCTTCCTCAGAGATCAACGCCAAGAAATAGAGGAAAACAATAGAATGGGGAAGAATAGAGATCTCTTCAAGAAAATTAGAGATACCAAGGGAACATTTCATGCAAAGATGGGCTCGATAAAGGACAGAAATGGTATGGACCTAACAGAAGCAGATGGTATTAAGAAAAGGAGGCAAGAATACACAGAACCATACAAAAAAGATCTTAATGACCCAGATAACCACGATGGTGTGATCACTCACCTAGAGCCAGACATCCTGGAATGCAAAGTCAAGTGGACCTTAAGGAGCATCACTACAAGTAAAGCTAGTGAAGGTGATAGAATTCCAGTTGAGCTATTTCAAATCCTAAAGGATGATGCTGTGAAACTGCTGCACTCAATATGCCAGCAAATCTGAAAAATTCAGGAGTGGCCACAGGACTGGTAAAGGTCAGTCTTTATTCCAGTCCCAAAGATGGGCAATGCCAAAGAATGTCCAAACTGCCACACAATGGTACTCATCTCACATGCTAGTAAAGTAATGCTCAAAATTCTCCAAGTCAGGCTTCAATAGTACGTGAACTGTGAACTTCCAGATGTTGAAGCCGGTTTTAGAAAAGGCACAGGAACCAGAGATCAAATTGTCAACATCCGCTGGATCATCAAAAAAGCAAGAGAGTTCGAGGAAAACATCTACTTCTGCTTTATTGACTATGCCAAAGCCTTTGACTGTGTGGATCACCACAAACTGTGGAAAATTCTGAAAGAGACAGGAATACCAGACCACCTGACCTGCCTCCTGAGAAATCTGTATGCAGGTCAGGAAGCAACAGTTAGAACTGGACATTGAACAACAGAGTGGTTCCAAATCAGGAAAGGAGTACATCAAGGCTGTATATTGTCACCCTGCTTATTTAACTTATATGCAGAGTGCATCATGAGAAACACTGGGCTGGATGAAGCACAGGCTGGAATCAAGATTGCTGGGAGAAATATCAATAACCTCAGATATGCAGATGATACCACCCTTATGGCAGAAAGTGAAGAAGAACTACAGAGCCTCTTGATGAAAGTGAAAGAGGAGAGTGAAAAAGTTGGCTTAGAGCTCAACATTCAGAAAATTAAGATCATGGCATCTGGTCCCATCACTTCATGGCAGATAGATGGGAAACAGTGGAAACAGTGACTGACTTTATTTTTCTGGTCTCCAAAATCACTGCAGATGGTGACTGCAGCCATGAAATTAAAAGACGCTTACTCCTTGGAAGGAAAGTTATGACTGACCTAGACAGCATATTAAAAAGCAGAGACATTACTTTGTCAACAAAAGTCCGTCTAGTCAAGGCTATGGTTTTTCCAGTGGTCATGTATGGATGTGAGAGCTGGACTATGAAGAAAGGTGAGTGCCAAAGAATTGATGCTTTTGAACTGTGGTGTTGGAGAAGACTCTTGAGAGTCCCTTGGACTGCAAGGAGATCCAGCCAGTCCATCCTAAAGGAGATCAGTCCTGGGTGTTCATTGGAAGGACTGATGTTGAGGCTGAAACTCCAATACTTTGGCCATCTGATGCGAAGAGCTGACTCATTTGAAAAGACCCTGATTATGGGAAAGATTGAGGGCAGGAGGAGAAGGGGACGACAGAGGATGAGATGGTGGATGGCATCATCGACTCGATGGAAATGGGTTTGGGTGTACTCTGGGAGTCGGTGATGGACAGGGAGGCCTGGTGTGCTGCAGATCATGGGTTTGCAAAGAGTTGGACACAACTGAGCGACTGAACTGAACTCAAAACTCAGCACTCAGAAAACTAAGATCATGGCATCTGGTCACATCACTTCATGGCAAATAGATGGGGAAATAATGGAAACAGTTAGAGACTTTAGCTTTGGGGGCTCCAAAATCACTGCAGGTGGTGATTGCAACCGTGAAATTAAAAGGCACTTGCACCTTGGGAAGAAAAAGAGCTATGATCAACCTAGACAACATATTAAAAAGCAGAGACATTACTTTACCAACAAAGATCCATATAGTCAAAGCTCTGGTTTTCCCAGTAGTCATGTATAGATGTGAGAATTGGACTAAAAAAGGGTGAGTGCCAAAGAACTGATGCTTTTGAAGTGTGGTGTTGGACTTCTCCAAGAGTCTCCAAAACCAGTCCATCCTAAAGGAGATCTGTCCTGAATATTCATTGGAAGGACTGATGCTGAAGCTAAAACTCCAATACTTTGGCCACCTGATGTGAAGAACTGACTCATTTGAAAATCCCCTGATGTTGGGAAAGATTGAAGGCAGAGGGGAAGGGGATGGCAGGGGATGAGATGATTGGATGGTATCACTGATTCAATGGGCATGAGTTTGAGCAAGCTCCAGTAGCTGGTGATGGACAGGGAAGCCTGGTGTGCTGTAGTCCATGGGGTCACAAAGTGTCGGACATGACTGAGTGACTGAACTGAAAGGAACTGAATTGTTTGCTAAAATTTTGTTGAGGATTTTTGCTTCTATGTTAATCAGTGATATTGGCCTGTAGTTTTCTTATTTTTTGTAGTGTTTGTCTGGTTTCAATATCATGGTGATGGTGGCCTCATAGAATGAGTTTGGGAATGTTCCTCTGCAATTTTTTGAAAGAGTTTTAGAAGGATAGGCATTAACTCATCTCGAAATTATTGATAGAATTCTCCTGTGAAGCCATCTGGTCCTGGGCTTTCATTTTTTGGGAGGTTTTTGATCGCAGCTTCAATTTCAATGCTTGTAATTTAGTTGTTCATAATTTCTGTTTCTTCCTGGTTCAGCCTTGGGAGATGGAACATTTTTAAGAATCTATCCATTTCTTCCAAGTTATTTTATTGCCATATAGTTGTTTGTAATAGTCTCTTATAATCCTTTGTATATTTGCATTGTCTGTTGTAACTTCTCCTTTTTTATTTCTAATTTTGTTGATTTGATTCTTCTCTCTTTCTTTCTTGATGAGTCTGGCTAGAGGTTTGTCAATTTTGTTTATCTTTCACAGTACCTGCTTTTAGTTTTATTAATCTTTGCTATCATTTCTTTCATTTCTTTTTTACTTATTTCTGCTCTGATCTTTATGATTTCTTTCCTTCTGCTATTTTTTTTTTTTTTTGGACTTCTTTTTCCAGTTGTTTTAGTTGTAAAGTTAGGCTGTCTATTCAGTTTCTTGAGATAGGCTTGTATTGCTATGAACTTCCCTTTTATAACTGCTTTTGCTGCATCCCAGAGGTTTTGAGTTGTCATGTTTTCATTGTCATTTGTTTCTAGAATTTTTTGTATTTCCCCTTTGATTTCTTCCATGACGTGTTGGTTATTTAGAAACATATTGTTTAATCTACATGTGTTTGTGTTTTTTGCAGTTTTTTTCTTGTAATTGATATCTAGTCTCATAGCCTTGTGGTCAGAAAAGATGCTTCGTATGATTTCAATTTTCCTAAATTTACTGAGGTTTGATTTGTGACCCAAGATGTGGTTTATCATGGAGAATGTTCCATGTCCACTTGAGAAGACGGTGTATTCTTTTGCATATGGATGGAATGTCCTGAAGATAGCCATGAGATCCATCTCATGTGTATCATTTAAGACTTGTGTTTCCTTATCCATTTTCTGTTTTGATGATCTATCTATCTGTGTGAGTGGGGTGTTAAAGTCTCCTACTATTATTGTGTTACTGTCAATTTCTCCTTTTTTGTGTGTTAGTGTTTGTGTTATGTATAGAGGTGCTCCTGTGTTGGGTGCATAGATATTTACAATTGTTATGTCTTCCTCTTGGATTGATCTCTTGATCATTAGGTGGTGTCCTTCCTTATCTCTTGTAATATTTATTTTAAGGTCTGTTTTGTTGATATAAGGATTGCTACTCCAGCTTTCTTTTGCTTTCCATTTGCATGGGATATATTTTTCCATCCTCTCGCTTTCAGTCTTTATCTGTCTTTAAGCCCGAAATGGGTTTCTTGTAGACAGCATATATATGGGTCTTGTTTTTGATCCATTCAGCTAATCTGTGTCTTTTAGTTGGAGCATTTAATCCATTTACATTTAAAGTAATTATACATATATATGTTCCTGTTACCATTTTCTTAATTGTCTGGGGGTTGATTTTGTAGATCTTTTTCTCCTCTTGTATTTCTTGACTGTTTAAGTCCCTTTAATATTTGTTGTAAAGCTGGTTTGGTGGTATTGAATTCTCTTAACTTTTGCTTGTCTGTAAAGCTTCTGATTTCTCCATCAGTTTTGAATGAGATCCTTGCCTGTAGAGTAATTTTGGTTGTAGATTTTCCCCTTTTAGCACTTTAAATATATCCTGCCATTCCTTCTGGCCTGCAGAGTTTCTGCTGAAAGATCAGCTGTTAAATGTATGGGGTTTCCCTTGTATGTTTCTTGTTGCTTTTCCCTTGCTGCTTTTAATGTCCTTTCTTTGTGTTTAATCTTTGTTAGTTTGATTAGTGTGTGTCTTATCATGTTTCTCCTTGCGTTTATCCTGTATGGGACTCATTGTGCCTCTTAGACTTGATTGACTAGTTCCTTTTCCATGTTTGGGATGTTTTCAACTACAATCTCTTCAAAAAATTTCTCATACCCTTTCTTTTTCTCTTCTTCGTCTGGGACTACTATAGTTCAAATGTTGGTGAGTTTGAGGTTGTCCCAGAGGTCTCTGAGACTGTCCTCAGTTTTTTTCATTCTTCATAATTTTTTCTGCTCTTCAGAAGTTATTTCCACCATTTTATCTTCCAGCTCACTGATTCGTTCTGTTTCAGATATTCTGCTATTGATTTCTTCTAGAGTAATTTAATTTCAGTAATTGTGTTGTCTCTGTATGTTTATCCTTTAATTCTTCTAGGTTTTTGTTAATTTATTTTTGTGTTTTCTCCATTCTGTTTTCAAGGTTTTTGATCATCTTTACTATCATTATTCTATTCTGAATTCTTTTTCAGGTAGTTTGTGTATTTTGTCTTCATTTATTTGGACGTCTGTGTTTCTGGTTTGTTCCTTCGTTTGTGTAGTATTTCTCTGCCTTTTCATTATTATTATTATTTTTTTAGATGTACTGTGTTTGAGGTCTCTGTTTTGCAGGCTTCAAGGTTGAATTCTTTCTTTTTTTGCTTTCTGCCCCACTAAGGTTGTTGCAGTGGCTTGCTTAAGCTTAACATAGGGTGAGATTTATGCTGAGTTTTTTTCTTTGTTTCTCCTCTGATGGGCAAAGCTAGGTGACATGGTAATCCTGTCTGCTGATGATTGGGTTTGTATTTTCATTTTGTTTGTTGTTTGGATGAGGTGTCCTGCACAGGGTGCTACTGGTGGTTGTGTGATGCTGGGTCTTGTATTCAGGTGGTTTCCTTTGTGGGAGTTCTCACTACTTGATACTCCCTAGAGTTAGTTCTCTGGTAGTCTCAGGCCTTGGAGTCAGTGTTCCCACTCCAAAGGCTCAGGGCTTGATCTCTGGTCAGGAGCAAAGATTCTACAAGTGGTTTGTTATGGCATTAAGTGAGATTAAAACACATACCCCAAAACGAGAAACCAAAGATGATCCCCAGACAAATGATGGTTACGAAATCAGGCAAATAATAATAATTAAAATAATGGAATATACACATATACATATACATCCATAAGCAAAATCAAAAGAGTCCTACAAAAATAAAGTACAATAGATTGACCCAGCAAAGAAAGGAAACCAAAAATTATATCTGTTAGTTAATAACAAAAACTAGCTAAAGCACAAACTGGAAAACAGAACTAAAGCAAGGTGCTGACTGGGGAATAAAGGAATGAAAGCAAAACTAGCAAATATGTTGAGAGGAAAGGAAAGAAAAGAAAGAATAGATATGCAAAGCTAAATAGAGGTACATGAAGATTTATATACATTAAAGATTAACTGCAAGGGGAAAAGAACAGTAGGAAAAGCAGACAAAGGACTGAATGTAGAAAAAATAATAATAGGTTTTAAAAAATTAAAAGAAAAGGAAAAAAAAGGAAAACTCCACAAAACTGCAAAAGCCCAATGCAGAGGCAGAGGTTTATAACAACAATAAAAAGTGTGATTGGGGGGGAAAAAAAAAAAACCTCAAAGCTTAATAGATTTCATAGTGCCCTTAAAATCGACAACTACAGTGGAAGGGGGCAGCAGTGAAGGAAAAAAAAAAATCCAAAAGACACTACAGAACAAGTCAGAACATAACAATAACAAATTTTTCTTGAGTCACTGCTGTCAGAGTCCTTTGCCTCACTGGGAGTCACAGCCCACCTCACTTCCCTAGGATGTCCTCCAACACTGTGCTGGTCTCTGGACCTGCTGTGGGGGCAGCTCAGATTCTAATCTGGTCCTACTCCTGTGTATTCTTGCCTCCAGTGTCCACAGCTATCAGAGCTAGTGTGTTTTTTTTTTTTTTGAGAGCTCTCAGTCTTCTTTTATATATTCCGTACACACAGTCTGCCTAGTTGATCATGTGGATTTAATCTGTAGCTTGTACAGCTGGTGGGAAGGTTTTGGGTCTTCTTCCTTAGCCATACTGCCCTGGGTTTCAGTTGTGGTTTTATTTCCACCTCTGCATGTGGGTTGTCCACTGGGATTTGCTCCCGAGGCTGCCCTGGAGGACTTGGGTCTGCCCCAGTGAGGGCTCAGGTTTGGAGGAGGTGCAGCTGCTTGGGTTGCAGGGGTTCTGGCAGCACCAGGTACTCAGAGGAGTTCGCGGTTAGGGCGGCAGGAAATACAGTGCTCCAGAAGGGTATGACAACCAGTACTGGCCAATACACTCCAGTGTTCTTGCCTGGAGAACCCCTCCGATAGAGAAGCCTGACAGGCCACAGTCCAGAGGGTCGCAAAGAGTTGGACACGACCAAAGTGACCCTGTGTGCATAGAAGCAAGACATTTATTTTTGCCTGTGGTGGCTCTGCCCAGTGAGGGTTGAACATGAAGGTGGCGCAGCTGCTTGGGTCATGGGGACCCTGGTGGCTCCAAGTGTGCAGGGACACGGAGTACCTCAGCCTCTGGAGTTACGGCCCTATCAGCCTTTTTTTGAACCTCTGGTAGCTGACGATCAGAAGATCTCTTTGGCTAGTCTTTCTCCATAGCTCTGCCTGTTCAGGCACTTAGAGGGCTCCCCTACTGGGGGTCCTTATCTGTTGTTCAGTGCATCAGGCAGATAGAGGTGCCCCCATGGCTGGGGTCCCACTCTGTAGATCGGCACATCAGGCACTTAAAGGGGGGCTCCTGCTCTGTAGTTCAGTGTGTCAGGCCCTTGATGGGCCAGCCTCTCTGTTGTTCAGATGCCAATGCTGGCATGTGGGGAGAGAGAGGCTCTGGTGGTGGCTCTACCCACTGTGTGTCACTCAGCAGTATTGCCTTGCTTCCATGGCCGCCTGGCTTTCATCCGCAGGCATTTTCTACCTCAATCTCCTCCCTCATGTCTCCTTGGTCCATCTGTCCACAGTCAACAGCAGCCCTTGCCTTGGGATTGCTCCATCCACAATCCCTAAGCTCCAGCTCCCAGCTGCTTCACCTTCTAGGGGACCTGTGTCCCTGTCTGGGATACATGTGGCTGTGGCAAGGACTGTCTGATTCTCATTCCATTTAGGCTGCAGATAATCTTTTTCACTCTCAGCCTTAAATGTTTCTCTTCTGACTCAGACAGTTGCCCTGATGTGGGGATTGGACCCCTGCTTCAGTTCCTCCACCCACTGAGGGCACGTCCAGTCCTAGTAACACCCGTGTTTTCCCCTCTAGTTCCTTTGTCCTGCTGAGTTTTACGTGGTTCCATATATTCTTTTCCGCTGGTGAGGTACTCCTGTGTGCTCTCAGCTGGTGTTCCACATGCACTTCTGTATTGGAAGGTGTATTCCTGATGTATCTGTGGAGAGAGATGTACTTCACATCCGTCTACTCCTCCACCATCTTGTTCTCTCCACCCAATGTATTTTTTATCTCAGACATTGTAGTTTTCCCTTTGTAAGTTTGATAATGGGCCTTTTTAACTCCTGCTCTGTTTACTCTACATATTCATACTTTTTACCTGAGTAAAAGGTATGAAATTTTAGAAATTACCTCCATTTCTAAACTTATGGGATATAGTTATAATACGGGTTTTAATACTCTTGTCTGCAAGTTCTGTCGTGTTTTTTTCTGGTTCTTACCTTGACATTGGGTTTTTTCTTCATGCACATATGCTAAAGACTTGATGGGAAAGCCTTGCAGATCTCAAGTTCTCATTTTGTACCTCTTTCTTCAAATGGCTGTCTCCTGATTGCAGACTAGTGGACTCTGTTTAGGTTCTCTCTGCCTTGACTGCAACCTGGAAATTATCTCTAGTAATTAAGTTTAAAAATTGTAGAGATCACTTGATCTTGTCTGTCATATGATTGTTGTCCAGTTTCTCAAAGTTGTTGTTTGATATGTTTTGCTCATTATTATAGTTGTTTAAGATGGGACTATAAATCCATTTCTCATTGTTTTCATCTTGGTTAGAATTAGAAATCTCCTGGCTTTGTTTTTCCTTTTTTTAGATGACTTTTATTTTTCTGCAAGATTACCTAAGCTTCTTTATGAATTTGAACAATTTTAAGGTTCATTCAGCCTAGGAAACTCTGTAAGTTATTGTTCTAGATTTTGTAAAATTCTCTAGCTGTGTATTTTATTATTTAAAAATGTAAAAGTTCTTAGCTAATATATAACTGTCATCCATGTGTAATTAAGATGTTACGGTAATTTTTCTAACATTTTCAGTCAATTCTTAGTAGTGTTTTGGCCTGCATTGTGAGTACAGTGGGATTTTGCATAGAAGTTTATGCATTATTTCTGAAGACTTCTTAATGAGAAAAAGTTTCTGTATGTCAAATACATTGTAAAACACTAATCAGCTTGCAAGTTTAGGCTTATACAGGGAGAATTTTTAACTTTAGAGATCAAAGTGATATTTAAGAAATAGGTTAACAAAAGCTTCCAGTGCCATGTTACTTAACTTCGTGTAAACTGAGTCACCTCATGTGTGTGTTCTTTTTTACTGATTGAAAATGAAGCACTATAAATGAAAAAAAAAACAGTGAGTCATAGTTTGTCAGTGATTGTTTGAGAATGCAGGGCCAGTAATTTGAATTATCCTTTGACTCCTGTGCATATTTTCCTCTTTCTGCGATGTTTTCAGTTTTAATGGCTTATCATAGATCTTTTACAGCCTACAGTCTTACCATTTTGGGTAATATATTTTTTGTGAAGGTAAGGTTTTAAGTGTTAGTAGGTGACTCTTGAGAGTCCCTTGGACTGCAAGGAGATCCAACCAGTCCATTCTGAAGGAGATCAGCCCTGGGATTTCTTTGGAAGGAATGATGCTAAAGCTGAAACTCCAGTACTTTGGCCACCTCATGTGAAGAGTTGACTCATTGGAAAAGACTCTGATGCTGGGAGGGATTGGGGGCAGAAGGAGAAGGGGACGACAGAGGATGAGATGGCTGGATGGCATCACTGACTCGATGGACGTGAGTCTGAGTGAACTCTGGGAGTTGGTGATGGACAGGGAGGCCTGGCGTGCTGCGATTCATGGGGTCGCAAAGAGTCGGACACAACTGAGCGACTGATCTGATCTGATCTGAAGGTTTGCTTCTAGAATGATGGGAGATATGATTATGGATGATTGGAGGAAACATGGTTTGAAGAAGTGTACATGCTTAGAGAAAAGGAATAGAGTTAATACATGGTAAGAAATAGGATCTTTTGCACATAATGGACAACTAGTATTCAGTGACAATTATTTAGTTCGTAACTTCGTTCGGCCTGGTTGCGTTTTCTACTAAAATTCTTAATAACGCCATTAGTAATAATTTATCTTAATAGAACTGTTACTTGGACTCAGTTACAATTAAATATCTTTGTTGATATTGTGAAAGCAATAACTAAAGTCATTAAAATGAAGGATTCATTTTGATATTTGGCAAAACTAGTGCAATTATGTAAAGTTTAAAAATAAAATAAAATTAAACCTAAAAAAAAAAAAGAAGATAGTATTAAAATTCTTCCTTGTTAATCAGCTCTACAGGAAGAAACAAATATATGAAAGAAACAAAATTTTAAATTATGTGTTCAAAATTTAATAAAATAAATAATGCTGTAATTTCAAAAAAAAATGAAGTGTGATAAATTATAAAAAATGTAGTCTAGGAGATCATAATTTTGAGATTTTACATATTAGAAATTTTTTCTGTGCATGTTGAATAGCAAATTAGAATGAATGTATAATGGAATAAGATAATTGCTGTTTTTTTTTCAGGATTTGGTTTTCTTCAGATAACATTTGCTAAAAAAATACACTTAGTATAACATGATTAGAATTTTAAAGACATTTTGATTATACTCTATTTAGCGTCATCTAATATTGTAATGTGAAAAAATTTGAGAGAGATTCTAATGAAAAGGAATGAATTTGTGTTGTAATTGTAACCTAATAGAAATTAATGTACAAAGGAATGAAAGACACCTATTAGTTTAATATATAGTAATATATTATATATATATATATATGTGAGATTTATATTCCTTCCCCCAAAATATCTGGATAGGTGAAAATAGAAAAATTTTGCTCAAGTATGGACACTTAAACTTGTTACCATACACTTATTATACTATAGAAAAAGCCTTTGTAATATCATCTTCTGAAAAATGTGCTAATATACTGAATGAACTTTGATAGAATAAATAAATGTATTTTTTAAAAGAATTTAAGCTATTTTGTATGCAAGAATTGATTTAATAAGTCACTTAATAAGCTGTTTATAAAACATTTAGCTATGAATGAAGTCAAAGCATTTTTGAAATTTATTAATCTTTGTCATAATCTTCTGAGATCTTTAGTTAAGGAGTTGGGATGGTTGAACTATCTCTTTTCATCTTATCGGTGTTCTAAACGCAGTTTTTCAGTGCTTATGTATTGAAACTCCCATTGCATTGGTCAAATTAAACACCATCATTTGGTTTTACTCCTGCATTTTTTTTAGGAACTTTAAAAATTTTCTGAATTCAATTTTAGGTTGAGCTGAGTCTTCGTTGCTTTACACAGGCTTTCTCTAGTGGCAGTTTTCGAGCTTTTCTTGTGGAGTACAGGCTCTAGCTGCTCGGGCTTTAGTAGTTGCGGCTCCTGGGCCCCAGGGTGTGGGCTCGGTAGTTGTGGCGCACGGACTTGGTTGCTTTATGGCATGTCTGCTCTTCCCAGAGTAGGGATTGAACTTGTGTTACCTGAATTGGCAGGGAAACTCTTATCCATTGTGCCACCAGGGAAGTCCTATTCCTGAATTTTTATATTGAAAGGTTTTGACTATACTGTTCTGTTTTGTTTCACTGACTTCATTAGGAAGTAACTATGACTTTTTAAGCTTTAAAAGTTTTTTTTACAATGTCCTCATAGGTGACATTAACTATTAACATTTATAAAGTCAAAATATAAAATAAGAAACATTTTCCCCTGTCTTATCTGGAGTATTACACGTTTGTGTATAATTTCTGACATTTAGTATAGTAGTCCCCTCCACCTCACCCCCAACCCTTATCTGTGGTTCTCCTTTTTGTGCTTTCAGTTACCCATGATCATCTTTGGCCTGAAAATAGTAAATGGAAAATTCTGGAAATAACAATTTATAAATTTAAATTGTGCACCATTCTGCGTAGGATGATGAAGTCTTGCGCCGTCTTGCTCTGTCCTTTGTCCATCACATCGGCACTGTACACTACTTGCCTGTTAGTAATTTAGTAGCCATCTCAGTTATTAGGTCAGCTGTTGCAGTATCGCAGTGCTTGTGTTCAAATAACCCGTATTTCATAATGGCCCCAAAGTGCAAGAATAGTGATGCTGAGAAAAATGTAGTCTATAAAGTGTTTAGTACTATTGGCAATTTCGAGTATACCTTGACGTTCTTGGAATGTATTCTCCACAGATAAGGGGGATGCTGTACACATGAATCTGTGTCATTCAGGAGTTTAGAGTTTTATGGACCAATTTGACATCTCTTCAAGTAAAACTCCCAACTGTGTGGTAAAAGACATCCATCTTTAACTTGGATACAGGATAGACAGAAAGAAAAAGACTGTTAATTCTTTTGCTTCTTAAACATTAGCATTGGAGTTCAGTTTTTAAGCTGAGAAAATTTTCTGAATGTTCTATCTGTCCAGTGAGTTACACAAATGATTACTGTTCTTGCTTCTTCCTTATTAGAGAGAATCTTTGATTCATACTAGAACATTTTTCAAATGAGAATGTGATTTTTAGAAATTCTATTTGTATTTGTTTTCAGTTTGTCTAGAATTTTTTTCTGGCAAGTTAAACTCTAACAGTATCACTTCTTAGACTAATACTTTGTGAAAAATATATAGAGATATTTTCTTCAAGTTGAGCAATTTACTCCTGTACTGTGCTAAGTCGCTTCAGTTGTATCCGACTCTGTGTGACCCTATGGACTGTAGCCCGCCAGGCTCCTCTGTCTATGGGATTCTCCAGGCAAGAAAACTGGAGTGGATTGCCATGCCCTCCTCCAGAGGATGTTCCCGACCCAGAGATTGAACCTGCACCTCTTATGTCTCTTGTATTGACAGGTGGTTTCAATAGCACCACCTGAAATGCCAGTTTACTCCTATATGCCTATAATTTTTCTTGAGTTTCATTTTTAGCAGGCATCAAAAGTAAAACTCTATAGTAGGGGGATGAATATATGGAATATTAAAGTAAAGTTATCTTCAACTAAACAGAATAATCTTTTTACTTGCTTAGTAGAGGTAAGATAGTATTGATTAAAGAAGCTTTGGACTCTAAAGATAGATAAAGATTGAAAGTATTTGTGTTTTAAACTTGTGGCTTTATAATTAAGTCTTGGAATTTTATGTGATGTTGGAAAGCACACTGTGTGCTAATTGCCTTAGAAGGTAAGAAAATAAACATATGTATAGCAGTTAATTGTTAACACAGTAGGTTCTTATATGTGGGTGTGTGTGCACTCAGTCATGTTCAACTGTTTGTGATCCCTGCAACTGTAGCCTGCCAGGCTTCTCTTTCCATGGGATTTTCTCAGGAAGAATACTGGAATGGGTTGCTCTTTCCTCTTTTAGGGGATCTTCCCGACCTAGGGATCAAACCTGTGTCTCATGCGTCTCCTGCATTGGCAGGTGGATTTGTTATCACTGAGCTACCATATGTATATGTATAACAATTAATTGTTTAGACAGTAAGTTCTTTTACAGAACCCCAAATGAATTAATAAACCATCTACTGAAGTGTTTCTGCTTCAGTTTATATTTCAGGTCAATCAGCAATTGCTTGAGAAAATGTTTATTAAATCTCTTTAATAAACATGTATAAGAGGGGAAATTTACAAGCATTGTGATGACAGTATACATTTTTACATGCTAGTTGTCACGTCTTTGATAATTGTATATAAATTGGACATAAACAGTCTAGTATCTGTAGATGTATATCTTTTTTCTAACATATTTTATTGTACATTCTTTCTAGCTTAATATGATTTAAGCCGTATGTTCTGCTGTGTCTGTTCTTCTATAATGGATAAATAAAACTTAATCTCTTTATAGCAGCTTTTTTGAGATATTTATATCCTGTAAAGTTCACCTGTTTAAAGTGTACAGTTCGGTGATTGTTAGTTTTGGTATATTCAGAGTTCTGCAGCCATCACTATAATTTAAAACTTTAATGTCACCACAAAAAGAAACTTTGTACCCGTTCGCAGTTACTCTCCATGGTTTCAGTATTCAATTTTATATCCATATTCTATAATTGTTTGTATGATTCAAGTATTATGGCTATAAATTATATAATTTTCCTAATGATGAATTTATTTCTTTGTTCTTTAACACACATAGTAGAAATCATAATGTCTTCTTTGTTTTCTTCCTTTTACCTATTTCTCCTTTGCCAGATACTCTATAAAGAGTGGCTTTTAATCTTTTATGCTCATTTATTTGTTCTAAATATAATATTAAATGTTTTGGAGTCAGTTCTTTACAATAGCACTTAATTTTTTTTTTTTTCTGATCTGAATGGATGACGTGTAGTAGGTGAAGCTTTAAAAACTATATTTGGTAAAGTGGGATGAAAACATGAGAAAAGTTTTCTTCCTTTTCAGTACTTACTTAGACCTATTAGATTCATATTTGCTATCATCCAATTTCAGATCAGTATAATTTCAGATCAGTATAGGTTTCTAAACTACATGCTGCTGCTGCTGCTAAGTCACTTCAGTCGTGTCCGACTCTGTGCGACCCCATAGTCGGCAGGCCACCAGGCTCCCCCGTCCCTGGGATTCTCCAGGCAAGAACACTGGAGTGGGTTGCCATTTCCTTCTCCAATGCATGAAAGTGAAAAGTGAAAGTCAAGTCGCTCAGTCGTATCCAACTCTTAGCAACCCCATGGACTGTAGCTTACCAGGCTCCTCCGTCCATGGGATTTCCCAGGCAAGAGTACTGGAGTGGGGTGCCGTTGCCTTCTCCGTCTAAACTACATAACAGGGCTCATTTGACTCTAACTTCTTATGTCTATCGTGTGTTTTCTCTCTACCCCTTGGTATATTCATATTAACTTTTTCACTGACTTTGTCCTAATATAATTAGGAGCATTAGCAAATCCTAAATAATTGAAGATGTTTTAAAAGATAGATTAATACTCTTCCAAATTGCATTCCTCATGTACAGATTACTGGCACAAGTTTTTGTTTAAATTTTGATAAACCCTTGAACACTTTTCTATCTCCCATCTTCCCCTATAAATACCTTTAGCCCAAACACAAATTTTGTCTAATCTCTCACCTCTGTTTAACCCTGCTGTCCTGACTAGTCTTTTTATGTATTTATTTTTCAAATTATTATTTCTTACTTCATTCTATAAATAATATAGGACCAACTTATATTGTTATTGTTAAGTTTAAGGAACATGACAGAAATAGTCACAATCAAAACAAAATATGAATATATAGTAACCCACCAAAAATATCTTGGCTCAGTCTTTTCAGAAAGACATATATATACAAACTAAAAGAGTCCCATATATTCCATTATTCATCCTACAAAAATAAATATTTTTACAGATATGTAGTTTCTTCTAAGGTTAATATTTATTTAATTTGATAGTGATAATAAACTAAATTAAATCTTTAAAATATTATTTCACTTAAAAATGTAGACCAGCATTTCTCAGGCAGATGTATCTGCTTAGTATAGTACATTTTCATTTTTTCTGAGTTTTGAACCATTCCAGAAAGATACATTTACTCATAAAATTTTTGTAGAGTTTTTGATAGTTCATGGATATAAGAAGAATTTTTCCTAATTAATGGAGCCCAGGTCAGTAACCCCTGTTTAGTAAATAATGAATGAAGTGATATATAATTCCAGTTATAGTTCCATATTAAAAACTTCCATTCTGGATTTCTAAAGCTTCTCTAGTCGTGTCTATATGCTTGTTTTCTTATATCATTCAAGAATTAGATTTTGTAAAAAGGTGTTAAAATGGAGAATCGTGCCCACTGGTGAAATGATGTAGTTTAGTGCCAGTGATAGAAGAACAGAATTCTATAAAATTATTCAAATATCTTTAATTCATTCAGTCTGCCAAAGTGGCCATTGCGATGTTTTCAGATAGACCACAGCGTTTTTGCTTCCTCATATGAGCCAAATTGGGACTATGCTTTGTGGGAAGGTTTTTTTAATACAGTATGTAGACATGGGTGAGAATCGAAATGTCCACTAACTTACTAGTTTCACAGATGCTTCCATAATACTTAGTGTACCCTTGGGTTTATTAAATTATCGTATCCTGACAGCAATCCTGAAACACTCCAGTCCTATAAAGCCATGTTTCTAAGAACTAAAGCAAGGTTGCAGCGAACCATATCTGACATGCCATGTTAATTTCCATAACTATCATTCTGGAGGCAGTAGTATTTCTAAGGCATGGAGAGTCTTGATAAATCTACCAAGTAAAAAATGAGAAAATATCTACGTTTTTCCTGGGTTTCCAATTATGAGGTTTGGTTTCTTTCAGTTCTAATCGAATTGCTTCAAAAATAATGATAAGCATCTTTTTTTCTCTTATCATGGATTATACAGTAGTTATTTAGGTATATAATATGTCAAAACACAGTATCATCTTTTTCTGTTTTTATCATGTCTAGTGTTCATATTGTGAATGAAAACCTCATTCTCTCATCTCATAGTATATTTATGTATACATATGATTTTTGCCTTAAGTAGAAGGGAAACAACTGACAGATACATAGATTAATTTCCTTTTTAAAACTGCAGCAAACTGTTCTATGATTCTTTTGTGTGTTTGGGACTCTTTTGTGGAGAAAGAATTTGTCAAGCAGCATTTGGGGGACATTGGCCTTTTGTGTACCCTTTCCTAAATAAACTTAAACAGAAACCTGTCAACTCAAGAATAAAATATTTCTTTGTAAATTTTCACCTGCAAATTATTGATAATAGAAGGAGCACCTTTTAAATCCTTATATCCTCCTTCTCCTCAACAGCTTTTTGATTGTAGATAAACTTCCCAGCTCAGTAATTAACTGAGCTCAGTCACTGCACCCCATATCATGTGATTTTTTTTTTTCCAGTAGAATACATTATTAGAGCACTTACACAGCCAGTCTAGCTGCAGCAGCCCAGGCGGCAACAGCAGTGCCATTTTTCACAAAGAAAATGTTGAACAGGAGCCAAATGTTTGGTGGCAGTCTGTTGCTAGGAAATCAAGGTCCTGAGGCGATTAATGACAAAGCAAGCAATAACAAGAAGGCAGAATTACAGATTTAAAAGAGAAAAAAGTGGTTGGTGTTATAATTACCCAAAGAAATCCGCACTCATTAAATTGGCTGTTTTTATGATTGACTTTAATTGGAGGTTAGCTCAGATATTTAGCTCCTTTCCCACCCCTTTAAACACACACAGGCACATAATCTGTAGAACTGCAGACTTGTTTTTCTAAGCATTGAGAGGAGCTTGCCCTGTAATTTGATCCCCACTGACAGATGCATTTTCTATGCTGCCATTTTGAATTAACCTATTGTAGAACAATTTTCTTCAGCCCTGTTGAATAAAACATCTAGTCCGATTACCTCTGAAGGATTTGATAGAGTAAAAGAATGTACTTCTCATTGAAGTAGATTGTTTGCATAGACTCTACTGATTTTGAACTCTGCCAATAAGCACAATCATTTGTAATAAATTTTCAAAGAAATTTGTGGGGAGAAGGTAATGAGAGTCACCCTTTTATAGTTTAATGTGTGGGTATCTGCATCAAAACAATATTATTCTTTCAAGAAAGCGTTATTTTCCCAATAAAGATGTTCATAGGCATTTAAAAAAATTTTATGAATCTTCATTTATACTGTTGATAATTTTAGGAATAGAATCTTGTATTTATGTGCTTAAAATGACTAATCCTCCTCTCCTCCAACAGTATTTTAATTATAGGACTCATTATGCTTCAAAGACCCTCTTGTAAAACTATTTTTAATATATAAAATATTTAACTAAAAAGATTTTAAGATCTGCCTGTTTGAATAAATGTTTGATGTATTTATATATAGACAAAGAATTCCTTTACATTTTCTAGAATTTGATAAAGTATATTACCAGAATGACATTGATCAGTCTTTCATGTACAGATGAAGCATCACAGTTTATTTACCTTTTACAACCTTAAGAATAAAGTTACATGATGCCACTGCTCTCCAGATTTCTAATCAAACCCTGAAACAAAAGAGCCAAGCACATTCTGTCTGACAATACACACACTGCTAATCAGATGCCAGTGCCAAGCTGTCTGCTTTGTTAAATACTTAGCTTCCTAGAGGCAGGAAGACAGCTGCTATAAGTATGATAAAATTTGGTAGTTCAATCTATTTTTACTACCCTTGAGCTACTAAGTTACTGTTAATTTAGACCACCCCAATTGGTACACTTTAGGGAGTTTTTTTTTAAGAGTTTGTAATTAAAATGATAAAGTATTATTATTACATTGAATACCTTCTGTAAGTTTTACATTTGGCAGATACCTACTGAGATAACTCCAGCATGTAATTTACAATGATGTAATGGTTGTAATTGCATTTGGGGGGGGCAAAAGAGGAAGTATAGGAGAAAAGTGCTTCCTTTAGAAGAGTTTTGAGATCTGTTTCTATTTCATTTAAATCCACTCTTATCCTAAAATTGGCTACCTATAGTTGACTGTAGCAGCCATAAACATAAAGCATTAAGAGTCTATCCAAATATTATTTAAAGTGTTAATGCATACATTACCACCAGGGGGAGAAAGCTAAAAAGTCTTTGATGATAACACTGCTAGCAAGTGACTTGTGCTGCTTAGACCTATATAGTTAATCATATCTCCAGATAACAGTGCCTTTGGGGTCATGATTCATATACAATTTGTATATGAAATCAAATGTATACGAAATCTATACTAACTTAACTAAGTACCTAAATGTAAATTAAATGGAAACTCCTGTACTGCATGATTTTTTTAAGAGAGGATACAAATAAACAAGTTGAAGATTTTTATTATTATTTTTCTCTTAACTGTCAGTCTACTTGAGCTATCCTTCTGAAATCTACTAAAATCAAATATTCACATGATTGATATACCAAATTTGAATAGTCTGTGGGATGGCTTTCTAGTTTATTGTCCCTACACTGTAGTTGTGGTGTTGGTTGGTTGGTTTGTTTTAATATCTCTCTAGTTAACCATTTACAGTTCAATACTAAACATTTGTATGAGCAAAGCTTACAGAGTCTTTCCCTGGATAATACTTTATAAACGTATAAAATAGGTGCTTGGGACTAGACCCCAGCTCCCAACCATGAAAAATGTCAAAGTTGATCTCATGTCTCTTCTCCAGTCTAGAACTCTAAAGTGATACAATATAAACACTCCCCCATAACGTTTAAGCATGGCCTTTCCTCACACTTTTGTGTTTTATTCTGTGAAGAATCATCAGTTTTAATTCTTATACTTTGACTTTTAATTATGGAGATATTAAAATTATAAATGTTGGGCAAAGAAAATCATTGACTACAGAAGACATGGAGATGAATTTTTGTCGTGATAGAACTGTTCTTGGATGGTACTGTAGTGGTAGGTACATGACGCTATGCGTTTATTAAAGCCCATAGAACTGTACATCACAAGGAATTAAGGTGAAAATATTTTTTTAATGTAAGGAGTCCTAGAATTAGGACAGACTTTGAGAGATGAATCTGTGTTCCAGATATATAATATTACCTTACTGGAAGGGTACAGAAAAAAGGAGCTGACATAAGTAACTTGGGAAATGGTGTCTTGACTGGAAAACGTTAAGTTAAATACAAAGGAACACTATAGAAACACTGTAGTTGGCAGATTTGTTTCTTACAGGCGTATGAGTTAATAATTCTGAGCCCACTTTGTATATATACTGGAGTTGGACAACTATTGAAATAGATGATGGATGGTGGGATTCAGGTTTCTCACTGTCGGAGAGAGATGTTAAAGATATACAAGATAACCTGGGGTCGGAGGGAAACTAGAATAAACTCTTGGTACTGAGTTAGAGTTGGAGATAATAGTATGAATTCTTGTTCAGCTTAATATATAGAAATAATTACAGATACACGTGTGTACATGAGTTAGTGTACATACATATATTTCCTAGATCTGTCAACTAAGAAAGCTTAGAAGCAGTGATACCCCAAGCAACAGACATACTCAGCACCCAGACCTGTGTTGAAAAATACTATTCTCCACTGAAAGAACCCAGGGTTCCTTGGAGAAATGGCTGATTCTATGACTGGAACAGGGAAAATAAACTTGTAGTATCTTGTATTCTTCCACCCCCATCCAATCATGAGAACATCAGACTAATCTCAACTGATGGAAACTTTTAAGAAATACCATCGAGTACTCCTCAGAACCTTTAAGATTGAAGAAATTAGGAAAGACTAAGAATGTGCCACTGATAAGAGGAAACTAAAGAGATGTAACAACTAAGCACAGAGTGGTTTCTTGGATTGGAACCAGAACAGAAAAGGAAAATGAATTAGGTGTGGACTTTAGTTAATAGTAGTACAATGGGTTGGTTTCTTTCTTTGGACAGATATACCATGGTAATGTTAACATTAGGGCAAACTGGAATAAGAGCATCTGGAAACTCTTTACTATGTTTGAAGTTTCCCTATATATCTAAAATTATTCCCCAATAAAACTTTATATAAAAATTAACCTGTATACCTATCACCCATCTTAGGAAACAGAAATTTGTCAGTATCTTTAAATCTCTATTTGATCCTTATGATCCCCTGTCTCTCTCCAGCCCCAAGGTAACCATTATCTTGAGTTTTATGAATATTATTCCTGTGGGCTTGATAATTTAACCATATTTGTATCCCTGATCACTTATTCGCAAAACCTTTCATCACTTGCATAATTTCCCTGTCTTGTCTTTGCTACTTTCCGGATTATGATGTATTTTCTGATGTTTCTGATTATGTCTTCAGTAGTGTCTAGTATTCTGTTTTGCCTCTCCTTCAGTATCCATAACTTTAGTATGGATACTAATTTTCCATAATTTTAGTATCCATAACTTTATTTTTCATTTTTATTTGTTTCAGATTTGCTTCTTGTTTCATCATTTTGGTAAACTCTGACTCCTTTCTCCTGTTTGTACTTCTTTCTTTTATTTTTTAAAATATATTAAACTTTTTATTTTGTGCCTAGCCTAATAGTTAAATCTTTTGCAGTTCTGATTTTGTTGTTTTTGTTTCTTCTGGCTCTTGCTCAGACTCCCTTATGTTTTATGTGTGAGCTCACATTCATTATTTGTAGTATTTTTGAGGCTGAGATGAAGGTGAGTTTCCAGAGAGAGGATTTGCATGGGAATCTGCCAAAACCCTAGGAATACAGTCAACATGGAGACACATTCAGATAAATTTTAGGCTTAAAGTTTTGTGGGCTGCATAGGTAGTATGAGTTCTAGACCTTTAAACTTCTATGAGGGTGGGCTTGTGGTTAAATTTTCAGGAAAGATATTTTTACCTTCACCCATCAGCAAGTTTGAAACAAGCATATTTCCTTGCTGCCTCTTTCTCTGGGATAGGCTTACTTCTGTTTCACTCTTACACTCAAAGTGTGCAACTCTTTAGAGTTTCAGCTTTATGTTGAGATCTGTAGTCTCCCTATCTTCAGTTTACCTAAGATTTCTTTTCTAAACCTTAGGTTCAGTAGTGTGCTGGTAAGGATTTTAAAACTTGCTATCTAGAGGGAAAAAAAAGTCTTGATTTGCAGTATTTTTCAGTTTTATGTTACAACTAATTTCAAACTACCAATGTGAAGTCAGTGAGCATGAATTTGGGAAGAGATATGTACAGTTTGCTCCCACAAGTCATTTCCAGGGTACTGCTGCCAACTCTGTACATAGCTGTAAAAAGTAAAGCTCAATTCATGGAATTTGACATGTCTCTAGAATGAAAGACATTTGGCTGTTGCTTACCTCCCTGGATTTCCATTTTTACTTTGTTTTAGCTTTCCGAGTGTTCTGTGTCAACCTAGCAATGCATTTCAAAACAAAAAAGATTCTTTTCTTTTGATTTTTAACTCATCATTTGTTGTTTTCAGCAAAAGGGCTTTGTTATTATGGTACCTAAAGTCAGTTTGACTACCAAAAATAGAACTTCTTGTTTGCAAATATAATTTATTGTTTTTTTTGTATTATAAACATAATGCATGACAATTACATCAAACTTGAGACATACAAAAAGTACAGCAAAGAATATTAAAACACCCATAATCCCATTACACATTTATCTTTTTGTGCATACATGTGTCCCTTTGAGTTTTTATATATAATTTGCATCATACTATATCTTCTGTTTCATAATATGATTTTTATTTCTTAATGTTTAAGGAATGTTTGCTCATGTCATTAAAAATTCCTCCACAAGATGCCCATACCCCATTACACAAGAGTAAAGAAAAACATCTTCACAAAAAAAAAAAAAAGAAAAGAAAAACATCTTCACAAATATGAATTAGTTAAACTGGGAATCCAGGCCTTATGGTATGTTAAAATAATTTGCGAAGATTATTTATTTCAGTATTTATAATTGTAAAAGTATTAGAATGTATGTAAATGACCAATCATAGGAGATTGATTGAATAAACCGTGGTACATGCACACTACAGAGTACAATGCAGCTTTTTTATAAACAGAAATGAGTTGATATCCAGGAAATAAGATACAAAATGAAAGCACAAAAGAGCACATGTAGTGTTATTTTTTTGTGTAAGAAAAAGGGAAAATAAAACATGCATATATGCAGGAAGGGTAAAGCAGAACATAATAAAATCAGTAATCCATATGTGGCAGAAAGTGTGGTGGAAGAGATATGGGTCTCACATGACACTTCTTGGAGTTTATTTTTTGGTATAGTTTCAAATTGTGTTAATATCCTGCCTATTCAAAGGGCTTCTCTGATGGCTCTGCAGTAAAACATCTGCCTTCAATGCAGGAGACACGGGTTCGATCCCTGGGTTGGGAAGATCCTCTGGAAGAGGAAATGGCAACCCACTCTGGTATTCTTGCCTGGGAAATCCCATGGACAGAGGAGCCTGATGGTCTGCAGCCCATGAGGTTAGAAAAGTTGGACATGACAGCAACTGAACCACTGCTGTGTATTCAACAGGTTAAAGAAAAATGATATCAGTGAGATAGCAGATCTAAAACTAAGCATACTAAAACAAATGAACATAATTGGTTATCAGAAGTCAAATGAGTACTATATACTGAAAGGTAAAGAAGAAAGAAGGGAGGAATAATTCAAGTAATTTATTAACACAATATTGGATGATAGGACCGGGGAGCCTGGTGGGCTGCTGTCTACGGGGTCGCACAGAGTCAGACACGACTGAAGTGACTTAGCAGCAACAGCAGCAGCAGCAGCAGCATCCTCAGTTTGGGGCAGAATGGGAGAGGCAAACAGTACTGCATACAAATCTTGAACTTTTTTCTTTATTCTGTTTGTTTATTTTGGTGGTTTGAGCAAGCTAATGCTGAAATTATTTTGAGTGAATGAGTAATTTAGTTAATATTGTTTGGAGCCTGTATTTTCACTGTGGAAAAATGGACATACAAGTACAGAATGAGAGAAGACAGAAAAGAATGCTGTGGGAATGGATTGGATTGGAGGTGTCTGTGTAAATATCTACATTCCTGTGTATTAGTGACTTATATGTGTGTGTGTACTTATATATTTGTTTATGTGAATATATACACATTTATGCCCTAGTGCTCTTGCCAAGTGGACAAAGGAAGAAAGTTGCTCAAGTAGTAATGACACAGCTAGCACCATATCTCATTCTTTTAGCTTCCTAGGGCTACTGTAAGAAATTACCAGAAACTTAAAACAACAGAAATTTATTCTCTCACAAGTCAGGAGACTAGAAGTTCAGAATCAATGTGCTGGCAGGGTTTGGTTAAGTCTTGATCTTAGAGGCGCCGAGGGGGAATCTCTGCCATGCCTTTCTTGTAGCTCCTAGTGGTTGCCTGTGATCCTTGAAGTTCCTTGCCCTGTGGCAACATAGCTCTAGTCTCTGCCTCCGTTGTCGCATGCATTTTCTCTATGTGCAGATTTCTTTTTTCTTATAAGGACACCAGTCATTGGCTTAGGTCCCATGGGGGGTAGTCTCCTCTTGGTTATATCTGCAAAAACTCTTATTTCCAAGTAAGCCTGCATTCACAAGCAATACCAGCAGATAGACCTTAAACATATCTTATTGTGGGGCACAGTTCAACCCACGGCACCACTTAAAAAAATAATTCAGGACTCCTTGTTGAAATGGCAGGTTCCAGGGCCAAGTATAACATCACAAAGGAAGCATTCAAAATAATGATGGATGGTTTATCTTAACTATATAGGAAAGAGCTGGAAGGTCACCCATTGGCCAAATTTGGGACAATTTGAGCATCAAAATAATTAAATACCATAATGAATTATGAACCATTGGGAAAAAAGAATTTTGTGAGATTATGCCAATCATAGGTGGGAGGGAGGAAGAAAAAGAAAGAAAACAAGAAAAAGAAGGTATCTTGCTTACAGTAGAAGGCTGCAGGTTGAATGGCAGATGTGGAAGGTGTCGTGGAGTTGGAAAAAAGCAAAACTGAAAACAAACCTGACATTGTTTTGCAGCTTCCAGGGTAAAAATTAGAGCAAGTAAAAATTATCAGTAGAGGCAACAGGTTGATGAGGAGGAGGATATTTGCATGGTCTTAAAGTAGCTCCCCAAAGAATGCTTATTAGTTGTAGGGTTGAAAAGAAATTGCAGTAATGCATCGGAGATGTCAAGCCCTAGTGATGAAAATTATCACCAATGAGAGTCAGATGGCCAATGTAGAGGACACAGTGTCGCCTATGCAATATGCTGTCTAGAGTGCATTATCTCAACTTAATAACCAGGAAACATTAGAAAATGCACACAAATAGAGAAAGACAATACTAACAAGTGCAAATAAATAAAGCAAATAAAATAAAAATGTTAACAGGGGAACCTGAGTAAAAAGCATAGGTATATGGGGTTTTTGTACAATTTTTATTTTTGGAATTTTTCTACATTTGAAATTATTTCCAACTGAAAATTCATATAAACTCTATGACAAACCTACATAGTATATTAAAAATCAGAGGTATTATTTTGCCGGGAAAGGCCCATATAGTCAAAGCTGTGGTTTTTCTAGTAGTCGTGTATGGATGTGAGAGGTGGACCATAAAGAAAGCTGGGTGCCAATAAACTGATACTTTCAAATTGTGATGCTGAAGAAGACTTGTGAGAGTCCCTTGGACTACGAGGAGATCAAACCAGTCAGTCCTAAAGGAAAACAACCCTGAATATTCATTGGAAGGATTGATGCTGGAGCTGAAGCTCCAGTACTTGGCTACCTGGTGCAAAGAGCCAGCTCTTTGGAAAAGACCCTGATCCTGGCAAAAGGAGATTGAAGGCAAAAGGAGAAAGGGTAGGCGAAGAAGGAGATGGGTTTGATAGCATCACCAGCTAACAAGACATAAATTTGATAGCATCACCAACTAACCGGACATAAATTTGAGCAAACTCGGGAGCTAGGAGAGGACAGAGGAGCCTGACATGCTGCAGTTCAAAGAGTTGGACAAAACTTAGGAACTTAACAACAACAACAAAATTCTTTGGTTACTGAGAAGAAATTGAGAAAACCATCTTACATTGGACTCAGATAGTGTACAGTCCCAACTGACAATTAGCCAATCTTTTTAGTGAATATTATTCAAACTTTTTAATTAAGAAACTGATTTTGTGTTAACTGTGAAATATCTTATTACACTGACTTTATGCTTCTTAAAGCATTAAATTATGATGCCTAGAATCTCTTTGAGATTTAACATACTTATACATAATTATAGTTAATATATAATTAGTATCTATATATTATAGATACATAATCAGTATCTGTGGGGAATTGGTTCAGGAACTATATCCCCCTCCAAGGACATCAAAATCCTTGGATGCTAAAATCCCTTATATAAAATGGTATGGAACAGTCAGTCCTATCAAGGTATTTGTCATATCAAGGTATTAATATCAAGGTATTTCTGCATCTACATTTACAGAAGGCTGGCTCTATGGTTAATACATACAACTTGTAGCAAAGTATCTCAATTCTTTCCATTAATTCCAATCAATTTTTGTATGCATAAAAGACATCATTAGAGTTATTAGAAGAAACCTGTAAACTTATAAGACTAGTGGCCTTATTAATCATTATTCATATCTGTAATATTATAGAGATAGAGAAGGAAGAGATTAACAATATATCCATCAGCTCTTTCAATCAAGATCGATATAATACAAATGGATTTTAAGCCAAGGCAGATTTCATGAGAAAGAAAGGAGGAGAAATTCTCTAATGCAGAGGAGAATTTTTGTGGTCATCCATAATCAATTATACAAATTATACAAATATAAAAAGAAAGTTTTGACATGTGATATTCTCAAACTTGGATATTCAGAAGAGTGATTTTATCCGTGCACTGGAAGCAAATATATCTCTCAGGACCATTCATTTGTTAAGTGCTTATCATGTGCTGGACGGTGTTTTAGGCACTTAGAACATAACTGTGAATAAGAATTGTATTTATAATAGACAATATAGCAGAAAATGTTCTCTGAAGAATTGTTAATAATGGATCACATTTGTGTAGTGACACATACCATTGTGTAGTGACACATACCATTCTAAGATCTTCATGTATTTTAGTTAATTTCCCTTAATTAACCTTGTGAATATTGCCACTGTTATCACCTCCATTTAATGGTTGAAGAAACAGAAACATGGGGATGTTACTTAACTTACTCCAGGTCTCACAGCTAGCATATGACCAACCTTGAATTTGAACACATTGTATAGGCTCCTGTGTCCAACCCTCTTTTTTTAAAAAAATAAAACTTTTGAGATCACTGAAAATTCCTATGTCATTGTAACAAATAATATAAAGAGATCTCATATACCTTTACACAGTTCCCCCAAAACACTATACTGCAATAGCACAACCATCATACTGACGGTAATATAATCCGGGTACCGAACAGGTCCATCACAAGAATCTCTCATGGTCTTAGTTTAGGCTGCTATATGAAAGTGCTGCAGACCGGGTGGCTTAAAAATAGGATTTGATTTCTCACAGTTCTATAGGCTGGAAAGTCTAAGATCAGAGTGACAGCATAGCATGGTTGAGTTCTGATGAAGGTCTTTTTCTGACTTGCAGATGGCTACCTTCTTGCTGTAGCCTTACATTGCTGTAGAGAAGGGACTGTCTCTCTTGTCTATTCTTAGAAAGGCACTAATCCTTCTCATGAGGCTTCCATTCTCATGACTTAATTACCTTGAAAAGCCTTACCTCAGAAACATTGCACTGAGAATCAGGGCTTCAGCATACAGAATTGTAGGGACATAGACATTTATTATATAGCATTGATGTTGTCTCTCTATAGCCACACCCACTTAGCTTCTACCCCAACCCCTTCACATACCCCCTTAACCCTGGCAACCACAAACCTTTCTCTGTAATTCTGACATTTCAAGAATGTATAAATGTAATCATACAGTATTTCACTTTTCAAATTGGCTTTTTTCACTCAGCAGAATCCTGTAGAGAGTTATCTAGATTGTTGGCATATATCAATAGTTCATTCTCTTTTATTAATACATAGTTTGGTACGAAATGCCACAGTTTGTTTACTCATTGGAAGACCTCTAAGTGGCTTCTGCTGCTGCTGCTACATCCCTTCAGTCATGTCCGACTCTGTGCAACCCCATAGATGGCAGCCCACCAGGCTCCCCGTCCCTGGGATTCTCCAGACAAGAACACTGGAGTGGGTTGCCATTTCCTTCTCCAGTGCATGAAAGTGAAAAGTGAAAGTGAAGTCACTCAGTCGTGTCCGACTCTTAGCGACCCCATGGACTGCAGCCCACCAGGTTTGATGCTATTATAAAAAAGTTTCTATAAACATTTGTTTATATTTGTATTTTTCTTAGCTACTTCTAAGCTTTATCCATCCCTTCATATCTCTTAGTACACCGAATAGACAATAACTTGCTGGTAAGGTGACATTGGGAGAAGGAAATGGCAACCCACTCCAATTTTCTTGCCTGGAGAATCCCAGGGACAGGGGAGCCTGGTGGGCTGCCGTCTATGGAGTTGCACAGAGTCAGACACGACTGAAGCGACATAGCAGCAGCAGCAAGGTGACATTGAGAAGAGGCCTGAAGGAATTAAGGAAAAATGCCATGTAGCTATTTGAGGAAAGCACATTTCTAGCAGAGGGGAGCAGTTAAGAGGCTTTGAGGAAGGAATATGCCTATAGTATTTACAGCACAGCAAAGGAGGACATTGAGACACACCACAAAGAGAATGAAAGCAGATGAACTCTGAAAGGCAGCTATGAGTCAAATCTATAAGATATGTAAGGTTTTAAATTTTCCTAAGATGAAACAGGCAACTATTAAAAGAGTTTGAGTAAAGGAGTGGCATATTCTGTATTATATTTGAAAACTCATTGTAACTCCTAAGGAAAATAGATGAAACTTGAGCCAGGGAGAACAATAAGCAGGCTTTTACAATAATATTTGGCAAATACATGATGGTGGCTTGCACTAGTGGTGGAGCTGTTTAAGATGGGTCAGATTCTGGATATATTTTTGATAGATTGATTATTGGATATGAGAGAGAGAGGAGGGAAGGATGATTCAGTTTACTGACTGTGCCGAAGCCTTGCACTGTGTGCATCACAATAAAATGTGAAAAATTCTGAAAGAGATGGAAATACCAGATCATCTGACCTGCCTCTTGAGAAATCTGTATGCAGGTCAAGATGCAATAGTTGGAACCAGACGTGGAGCAACAGACTGGTTCCAAATAGGAAAAGGAGTACATCAAGGCTGTATATTATCACCCTGCTATTTAACTTATATGCAGAGTACATCATGAGAAATTCTGGGCTAGATGAATCACATGCTGGAATCAAGATTACCAGGAGAAATCTCAATAACCTCAGATGTGCAGATGACACCACCCTTATGGCAGAAAGTGAAGAAGAACTAAAGAGCCTCTTGATGAAAGTGAATATGGAGAGTGAAAAAGTTGGCTTAAAGCTCAACATTCAGAAAACAAAGATCATGGCATCTGGTCCCATCGCTTCATGGGAAATAGATGGGGAAACAGTGGAAACAGTGTCAGACTTTATTTTTGGGGGCTCCGGGAGTTTGTGATGGACAGGGAGGCCTGGTGTGCTGCAGTCCATGGGGTTGCAAAGAATCGGACATGACTGAGCGACTGAACTGAACTGAACCTGCATATTCTCTAGCCATAGATAAATTTGCATTTAGAGCTCAATATTTTCTCTGTGATGACATAGAATCAGAAGAAATTTCAGTCTTTAGTAGCATGTGCACATGATAACTTCATCTCTTCATTAGGACCTGAAAATGTGAAGTCCATTGTCCATAGTTCCTGAGCTCTTGTTGAATAGGTAGTATTAACATTTGCCTTTCTCTCTCTTTTATGACCTGTCAGCACTAACACAACTCCTAACTTCAACATAACCTTTCTATAGATTTGTTAATATATTGAAACAATCTATATTGCTTCCCTCATCTTGTTATGGTTTACTAAAAGGTGGTATGAATATTCCTTATTTACATGTATCATTGTAATGGCAATAGTGATAAACAATAAACATGTTTTTTATTTGTATAAATTTAGTATTGCATTGAGTATTGCTGAAACTTAGTTTAGTGATATATCGTTTATCCAGAATTGTCAAGGATAGTATTACATCTTAACAAACGAAATACTGAGTAAGAGCATCTTTAAAATTTTACTCTTTCAGATAAAGCTGTAGCTGTATAAATTCACGATCTTTTTTATCAGTTCTGTGAATATAATTGTTTTCTCCATGTCTCAAGATTTCATATGCAGTATCTATTGTTATATGGGTTTGTTGTGTGCTTTTAAGTGGCTCCAAGCAGCTATGTATTTTCAGTTCAGTTCAGTCGCTCAGTCATGTCCGACTCTTTGCGACCCCATGGACTGCAGCATGCCAGGCTTCCCTGTCCATCTCCAATTCCCAGAGCTTGCTCAAGCTCATGTCCATTGTGTTGGTGATGCCATCCAACCATCTTATCTGCTGTCGTTCCCTTCTCCTCCCACCTTCAATCTTTGCCAGCATCAGGGTCTTTTCAAATGAGGCAATTCTTCGCATCATGTGGACGAAGTATTGGGAGTTTCAGCTTCAGCATCAGTCCTTCGAATGAGTATTCAGGACTGATTTCCTTTAGGATTAACTGATTGGATCTCCTTGCAGTCCAAGGGACTCTCAAGAGTCTTCTCCAACACCACAGTTCAAAAGCATCAATTCTTCAGTGCTCAGCTTTCTTTATAGTCCAACTCTCACATCTATACATGACTACTGGAAAAAGCCATAGCTTTGACTAGGTGGACCTTTGTTGACAAAGTAATGTCTCTGCTTTTTAATATGCTGTCTAGGTTGGTCATAAATTTTCTTCCAAGGAGCAAGTGTCTTTTAATTTCATGGCTGCAGTCACCATCTCCAGTGATTTTGGAGCCCAAAAAGATAAAGTCTGTTACTGTTTCCATTGTTTCCCCATCTGTTTGCCATGAAGTGATGGGACCTGATGCCATGATCTTATGTTGAGATTTAAGTCAACTTTTTCACTCTCCTCTTTCACTTTCATCAAGAGGCTCTTTAGTTCTTCTTCGCTTTCTGCCATAGGGTGATGTCATCTGCATAGCTCAGATTACTGATATTTCTCCTGGCAATCTTGATTCCAGCTTGTGTTTCATTCAGCCCGGCATTTCTCACGATGTACTCTGTATATAAGATAAATAAGTACAGTGACAGTATGCAGCCTTGACGTACTCCTTACCCTATTTGGAATCAATCTGTTTTTCCATGTCCAGTTCTAACAGTTGCTTCTTGACTTCCATATAGATTTCTCAGGAGGTAGGTCAGGTGGTCTGGTATTCCCATCTCTTGAATAATTTCCACTGTTTGTTGTGAAACATGGTCAATAAAGCAGAAGTAGACATTTTTCTGAAACTCTGTTGCTTTTTCTGTGATCTAACAGATACTGGAAATTTGATCTCTGGTTCCTCTGCCTTTTCTAAATCCAGTTTGAACATCTGGAAGTTCACATTTCACGTACTGTTAAAGCCTGGCTTGGAGAATTCTGAGCATTACTTTGCTAGCGTGTTGAGATGAGTGCAATTGTTCAGTAGTTTGAACATTCTTTGCCATTGCCTTTCTTTGGGATTGGAAAGAAAACTGACCTTTTCTAGTCCTGTGGCCACAGCTGAGTTTTCCAAATTTGCTGGCATATTGAATGCAGCACTTTCACAGTATCATCTTCTAGGATTTGAAATAGCTCAACTGGAATTCCTTCGCCTCCACTAGCTCTGTTTGTAGTGATACTTCCTAAGGCCTTCTTGACATTGCATTCCAGGATGTCTGGCTCTAGTTGAAGGATCACACCATCGTGGTTATCTGGGTCATGAAGATCTTTTTTGCATAGTTCTTCTGTGTATTTTTGCCACCTCTTCTTAATATATTCTGCTTTTCTATATAGATACTTTGTATTAAGTTTACCTCTGCTAGCTTTGTTCATAGTGATGCTTTCTAAGGCCCACTTGACTTCACATTCCAGGATGTCTGGCTCTAGGTCAGTGATCACACCATCGTGATTATCTGGGTCATGAAGATCTTTTTCATACAGTTCTTCTGTGTATTCTTGCCACCTCTTCTTAATATCTTCTGCTTCTGTTAGGTCCCTACCATTTCTGCCCTTTCTCGAGCCCATCTTTGCATGAAATGTTCCCGTGGTACCTCTAATTTTCTTGAAGAGATCTCTAGTATTTCCCATTCTGTTCTTTTCCTCTATTTCTTTGCATTGATCACTGAGGAAGGCTTTCTTATCTCTTCTTGCTATTCTTTGGAATTTTGCATTCAGATGCTTATATCTTTCCTTTTCTCCTTTGCTTTTTGCTTCTCTTCTTTTCACAGCTATTTGTAAGGCCTTCCCAGACAGCCATTTTGCTTTTTTGCATTTCTTTTCCATAGGGATGGTCTTGATCCCTGTCTCCTGTACAATGTCATAAACCTCAGTCCATAGTTCATCAGGCACTCTATCTATCAGATCTAGTCCCTTAAATCTATTTCTCACTTCCACTGTATAGTCATAAGGGATTTGATTTAGGTCATACCTGAATGGTCTAGTGGTTTTCCCTACTTTCTTCAATTTCAGTCTGAATTCGGCAATAAGGAATTCATGATCTGAGCTACAGTCAGCTCCTGGTCTTGTTTTTGCTGACTGTATAGAGCTTATCCATCTTTGGCTGCCAAGAATATAATCAATCTGATTTCGATGTTGACCATCTAATGATGCCCATGTGTAGAGTCTTCTCTTGTGTTGTTGGAAGAAGGTGTTTGCTATGACCAGTGCATTCTCTTGGCAAAACTCTATTAGCCTTTGCCCTGCTTCTTTCTGTATTCCAAGGCCAAATTTGCCTGTTACTCCAGGTGTTTCTTGACTTGCTACTTTTGTAGCAATGAATCATCCTTAACCAGCCCCCTTTCATGAAAGTATTTCTAATTTTTTAGGGCAGATATGAAAAATCTAGTTATGTAGAATTTTTAGAAAAGAGGAAATAAATATTAAATAATTTAGGTATTTGACTACTCTGGGACCTTTTCAGCTCCCTGATTCTCTTTTCTACTCTGCATTCCTGAAAGGCTTTACAAAGTAAGTCAGGAATATCTCTATACGTCGTTTAATTTGAAGTCCTTTCGTTCTGTGGAAGCAAATACTGCCCATTATTAGCAACCTGACATATTCTGTTGATGAGAAAATGAGCAATTTGGATCATCCATAATTGTTTATACTGCAAACAGTGTATCAGAAATGTCATAGTCTCATTTCATTAAAAAATTTACATACACACAGATTTTAGAGTACTCATTCATGATGAAAGTCTACTTCCATACTGTTTGTGTTTGGAAACATTCAGTAGCCACTCTTGAACTTAAAAATTTAATTGAATGCTTAAAGAATTATAAGTGTTCCTTTTCTTAGCTCTAATGCTAACCAGAGTGCTTTTCTAAACTGCTGAGAATGGACTGAAGATTCTGCTGAGGGCTGTAGATACTTATCTCCCTAATTGAGCCATCATTTGTTGACATGAGGGGAAAAACCACGTGACCTGCTTTAATGCATTTCTCAGTAACAGCAGGAGGCTAGAATGTAGTTCATTCAAAAGTAAACCAGCAGCAGTATTATTAGACATGTGAAAATAGCATTGGTTATGGAGTGGTTTTAATAAAAGGTGAATAGTAATATAAAAGGATATAATCTTATAAAGTATACGGAATGATTTTTTAAAATCACTTGTTATTCATTAACTGTTTACTGATTTTTACACTTGCTAAGTATGTTAAGGTAATTGTTGACTTCTCAAAATTGATTATTAGTATAAATTAGTGGTAAAATTTGAAATTGGTGATTTATCATGCTGTGCTAAAGCAATGAAATATTACTGAATATTTCTGAGTAGATAGGAATGTAGTAGGATGAAAACTTTACTGACTACATCAACCTCACCTGGAGTAAGAGACATCAGTTGGCTTTGAGGGCTTCCCTTGTGGCAATTGCAGTTAGTATTACTGAAACTTTGTTTAGTGATATATCATTTATCCAGAATTGTCAAGGACAGTAGTGCATTTAACAAACAAAATGTTGAGTTCATTTCAGTTCAGTCGCTCAGTCGTGTCTGACTCTTTGCATCCCCATGAATCGCAGCACACCAGGCCTCCCTGTCCATCACCAACTCCCAGAGTTCACTCAGACTCATGTCCATCGAGTCAGTGATGCCATCCAGCCATCTCATCCTCTGTCGTCCCCTTCTCCTCCTGCCCCCAATCCCTCCCAGCATCACAGTCTTTTCCAATGAGTCAACTCTTTGCATGAGGTGGCCAAAGTCCTGGAGTTTCAGCTTCAGCATCATTCCTTCCAAAGAAATCCCAGGGCTGATCTCCTTCAGAATGGATTTTTACTCTTTCAGATAAAGATGTAGCTGTATAAATTCATGATCTTCTTTCTTTATCAGTTCTGTGAATATAATTGTTTTCTCCATGTCTCAAGATTTCATATACAGTATCTTTGTTTGAATAGATTGTCTACATTATCTACATTAACCTGACCTGTACTAACAGACATTAGTTACAAGAACATTAGTCAGCAGTGTTACTTCAGTTTGCTACTGCTAAGTCACTTCAGCCATGTCCGACTCTGTGCGACCCCATAGACGGCAGCCCACCAGGCTCCCCCGTCCCTGGGATTCTCCAGGCAAGAACACCGGAGTGGGTTGCCATTTCCTTCTCCAATGCATGAAAGTGAAAAGTGATGTCGCTCAATTGTATCTGACTCTTAGCGACCCCATGGACTACAGCCTACCAGGCTTCTCTGTCCATAGGATTTTCCAGGCAAAAGTACTGGAGTGGGGTGCCATTGCCTTCTCCCAAGTCTTATACAGTAGTGCCATATTAGAGTTCATATTGGAGTGGCGTAAAAATCCAACTTGGCTTTCACCACGAAGAGTTTGATATGGACTCCACCGGAGAGATAGTGGTAGTAGACAGATTACATAAAGAGTGTTGGATGAGAATAAAAGTTTGTTTAAAGACATAATAGATCTGAGTTTGTATATTATCTGAGTAAGATATGATAGAAGTCTGATGATGGAAATGGAAGAATTATAACTAATAGATGGAATGAAATCAAAGGCATATAGATGAAGGCTTTATTGTTGGAGGAAATTTTATACTTATTTAATATTTTGTGTGTTGTTTTTATTAGATGTTTATTTTGGTCCTCACGGGAATCCAGTGAGTTAGGCAGAGTATAATTTCTATAATTCATTCCTTTTTACATGGAAGAAAATGGAGAAAAAAATTCAGGTTCCTTGAGGCTTCCCTAGTGGCTCAGATGGTAAACAATGTGCCTGCAATGCAGGAGACCAGGTTTGATCCCTGGGTTGGGTAGATCCCCTGGAGACGGGGAATGTCTACCCACTCCAGTATTATAAATAAATGGTATAATGAATTTAGTTTATGAATAACTGGCTCTTCACCTGAAAGAAAAAAAGTTCAGATGCCTTATCCATTATCACATGGTTAGAGAATAGAAATCAGAGAAGGAATGACACCCAACTCCAGTACCCTTGCCTGGAAAATCCCATGGATGGAGGAGCCTGGTAGGCTGCAGTCCATGGGGTCGCTAAGAGTCGGGTACGAATGAGCGACTTCACTTTCACTTTTCACTTTCATGCATTGGAGAAGGAAATGGCAACCCACTCCAGTGTTCTTGCCTGGAGAATCCCAGGGACGGGGGAGCCTGGTGGGCTGCCGTCTATGGGGTCGCACAGGGTCAGACACGACTGAAGCGAATTAGCAGCAGCAGGAGCAGAGAATAGAAATATTCTGATGCCTAGTTTTATACTAATAATTACTATCATGTTTGAAAATAGGAAAAGATTTTTGAAGAAATAATGGCTGAAAACTTCCTAAATTTGTTGAAAAACATTAATCTACATGTCTCAGAATTTCACTGAATGTCAGGTGGTATAAATGCAAAGATATGTAATAGTCAAAATGTTGAAAAACAAGTACAGAAAAGAAATTGTGAAAAAAGCAAGGGAAAAAATAGTCATCACATAAAAGGGAACACCAATAAGATTTAGAGACCAGAATACAGATGGTAAAGAATCCACCTGCAATGCAGGAGACCTGGGTTCGATCCCTGGGTTGGGAAGATCCCCTGGAGTAGGGCATGGCAACCCACTCCAGTACCTACTAGCTCTCCTTTCTTCTCTGAAAGACATAAAATTATATGAAATAATACATATAAAAATGCATTCCTGGGTTTGTCACATACATATAGGCTTAATATGTAATAATAATAGCATAAGAGAGAGGAGTAAATAGAGCTGTACAGAAATAAAGTTCTGTATCTTACTAGAATTAAGTTAATGTGAATCTGAGGTAGATATAATTAAGATGTATATTCTAAGTTTTAGGGCAACCAAGGAGAAAGTCACAAAAGTTATAATTTAAAGTCATTAAAAGACCCATATAAGTATATTCAACTGATTTTTGACAAAAGCATAAAATCAGTTCATTTGAGGAAGGATAGTCTTTTCAAAACATTGCAGCTGAAATAGGACATTCATAGGTCCAAAAATGAGCCTTATACAAAAATCCTCATACCTTATATAAAAATCAAGTCAAAATGGGTCACAGGCTTTAATGTAAAAAGGAAATTATAAAACTTTCAGGGGAAAAAATGGGTGCAAATCTTATCAATGTAGGACTAAGCAAATTTGTGTTCTATGTTGTACTAGAAGTACTAATCAAATCAATTAAGCAGGAAAGATAATGGACAGCTAGAAGAGAAAGTAAAACTATCTGCTGTAGACTATTTGTGTCCCTTCAGAATTCATATGTTGATTGCTAATAATTTAATCCTCAATGTATTTAGAGGTATGGTTTTTAAGAGGTGATTGGGCCATGAGGACAGAGCCCTCACAGGTGATATTAGTGCACTTAAAAAAAGAGGCACCAGAGGGATCCCTTGCCCTTTCTGCCATGTAAGGACCTAATGAAAAGATGCCCATCTATGAAACAGGAAGCACGCCCTCATCAAACACTTCATCTTCTTCTTCCCAAATTCCAGAAATGTAAGAAATACATTTGGTTTTTTCCAAGCCACTCAGTCTTTGGTTTTTTCTTATAGCAGTCTGAATGGACTAAAGACATTGTATTTGAAGATAGGATGTGATTTCTCATGTAGAGAATTTTAAGGCATCCAGTAAGGGGGGTGTGGGGAGAGGAAAAGGTTATGATAAACATGAATTAGAAGTTAATGAAATAGAAAATAATACAGACTTAAACCTAAAACCTACTTGTTTTAAAAAGTAATCAGAATAGATAATATTATCTGAAAATACTAATAAAGTGAAAAACAGGAAAAGAGCCCATTAGCAATGAAAATGATGTTTAATCAGTAAAGAGAGGGAAAATTGGGGCCATTATATTTAAAAGTTTGATACATTCTGAAATTTTCTCATTTATCTTATATATTATCTTCATAGTTAGACTTAGCCATACTCATGGCTATAAATACCTTTCATAGAGAGTTGTGATTTCCAAATGAATTTTTTTGGCGTATGCCTCTTTTCTAATTTCCAAGTGTAATACCCACTGCATGCATTGGAGAAGGAAATGGCAACCCTCTCCAGTGTTCTTGCCTGGACAATCCTAGGGACGGGGGAGCCTGGTGAGGTGCGTCTGTGGGGTTACACAGAGTCGGACATGACTGAAGCAACTTAGCAGCAGCAGCAGCAATACCCAGTGGTTAGTCGATATATGCCAGTGGTAGTCTTGAAACACCGTTGATCTTGTTTCTCCCTTTCATCTAAAACATTTCTGTGCATGGCATCACTATAAGGTTTGGCTCAATGTTCTCTGGCCAAATCCTAAAAGTCATCCTTGTTTATTCCCTTTCCTTCAAGAAGTATCTGTCTTTAAAGTTTATCAGGAATGCATCTGTTTTTCTTGTATCTGCAACTACCTTTCTATTATAAAACTTTAGTATTTTATTTTTTTACTGTAGGCCTACTGCAACAACTGGTCTCCCCGGTTTTACCTTTTAACTCTTTCTAAACCATTCTCCACAGAATAATAAGAGTTATCTTTCTAAAATGCACATCAGTATAAGTCATTTACTGCTTAAGTTCCTTGCATAGTTGCCAGTTGCTTATAGAATAAAGTCTGAACTTTATGCAATGATATATAAGATCCTACATGTTTTATTGCTTTCTCTTAACGGTCATATCATCTTATTCCATTCCTCCCTCATTGACCATTTCTTCAACACCTAAACTCCTGTCTTCTTCAAGTCCTCCCCTCCTATTCCTTCTCTCCAGAATACTCTTGGCCAGTGTTCCCTAACGTTTTTGGCTTTAGGGACTGATTTTGTGGAAGACAAGTTTTCTTTGGATCAGAGGTTAGGTGGATGGTTTCTGGATGATTCAGGCATATTACATGTATTGTGCTCTTTATTTCTAATTTAATGCTGCCTCTGATCTGACGAAGGTGCCAGTCTGCAGCCCAGAGATTGGGGATCCCTGCTCTTGAGTCACGTTTTCTAAGAGCCGACTCATGCATACTCTTCAGCTTTCAACTCAGATAGCATTCTTTTAGCAAGACACTTTCTGGTTACCTGTGTAAGATTGCTTCTCCTGCTTCTTCCTGCCTTTGTTATTACATACATGTAACATATTCCCCATTCATTATATAATCATATTTGTTACCTTTTTTGAGTCATCTCAGTTGGTAATTATCTTTATTTCTCCTAAGATCCTAACTAGATGAGAAGGTAAACAAAGTTCTTGCCTGTCTTAATAACCACATTAACTCTGGCGGCTAGCACAGTGTTGAGTATTTAATTTATATTCAGTATGCATCACTTCATGGGAAATAGATGGGGAAACAGTGGAAACAGTATCAGACTTTATTTTTTTGGGCTCCAACATCACTGCAGATGGTGATTGCAGCCATGAAATTAAAAGACGCTTACTCCTTGGAAGGAAAGATATGACCAACCTAGATAGCATATTAAAAAGCAGAGACATTACTTTGCCAACAAAGGTTTGTCTAGTCAAAGCTATGGTTTTTCCTGTGGTCATGTATGGATGTGAGAGTTGGACTGTGAAGAAGGCTGAGTGCCGAAGAATAGATGCTTTTGAACTGTGGTGTTGGAGAAGACTCTTGAGAGTCCCTTGGACTGCAAGGAGATCCAACCAGTCCATCCTAAAGGAGAACAGTCCTGGGTGTTCATTGGAAGGACTGATGTTGAAGCTGAAACTCCAAAACTTTGTCCACGTGATGCAAAAAATTGACTCATTTGAAAAGACCCTGATGCTGGGAAAGATTGAAGGTGGGAGCAGAAGGGGACGACAGAGGATGAGATGTTTGGATGGCATCACCAACTCAATGAATATGAGTTTGGGTGAACTCCAGGAGTTGGTGATAGACAGGGAGGCCTGGCGTGCTGTAGTCCATCGGGTCACAAAGAGTTGGACATGACTGAACGACTGAACTGAACTGATATATATATAAATATATAAAAGAGATACAACAGATACTGTATCTCTTTTGAGTTTCTTTGTGTTTTATAGTGGGTCTATTCCCTCCTTTCTCCCTTTTTTAGATCATATAATCATTTATATTACTGATGTGTCTTCGGTTTCATGTGGCATGTTCACATGCCTATGGTGCCTTTGGTCAGTGTTCTTTTCTCCCTAAGTATGAGTCTTTTGAATAAAAACTCTCAACTTTCTATCGTGATCACCTTTTAAAGAACCCTTTTATACGTTCCACAGAACGCCTCTTGTTTTTTTCTTGTTGTTAGGTTAGACTGCCCAATTAGGTGTCAGATAAATTTGCTGCCTTTGGCACACATTCTGAACCAAAATTTTAATTCTAGAGCTTAGGGTCAGCATTTTCCAAGTGTGTTAAACTGTAATCCTTTATAAAATGTTATATGTAAAATAGTGAGTAATTTTGAATTTACTAAAAGCTGAGAAAGTTATTACTTTGGCTTTTCCCAAGATGACTTAAAATTTATCAAAAAGGATTATAGAAAGAACAGATTTATAGCAGCTGTCTGATATATGCCCAGAATCCCCATGTTCAACTAAAACCACCTTGCCCTAGGCTTTCTAGAGCATAATGCCCGTAGCAAGCAGCTTTCAACAGCTTTTTCAGGAAGCAATATTTTCCTTCAGTAAAAGGGTCACTGTACTGTTTTTCTTTTTCCTTCTCCTGTCTTATCTTTTGAGTTCAGGAAGTACTTTAAATTTACAGGCAGCTTTGAAGGCATGAAGCAAGTTCAGGCCTAGAAGTATTTCCTGTTATGGCATTAATCTAATTCCATGAAAGTAGAGCTGATTTTTCATCTGTAAAGTAGATAAAGTGCCTAGAGCAGCCGACCATTATTCTGGGTTATCATGATAAAGAGGCTTAGTTTTGACACGAAAGAGTTTATCAGCCTAACCAGTGGAAGATTTCATCCTTTTTGTTGAAAGATATATTAATGGATTATAATCTGTCTTGGCTTCCAAAAGAGAAAATTCTCCTTCATATTGAAATTGTTTACTTAATTCAGCAAATACAGTTTTCATGTTTATAAAGTGTGTAATACACAGTAAATCAAGACAACATATTAAGGGCATCACATAAAATTAAATGTTAGAACATTTTTTCTTAGTGTTCAAATTAATGTCCCAATTTGAAATAACCACAGCTTCTCTAAACGAATCAATATGACTTAATTTTAGTATATAGACATGTATAATTTCCTGTAACCATTTATATTTGGTATTAGTAATTCATGTTATTAGGTCATATAAAGTCTTCTATCAACTTATATAAATACTTTTCTCATAACAACATATTCTGTTTAATAGTCAAAGTTATTTGTTTACTTGTGTTATTATGGACGTTGAGTATATAAAGCAGGCAAATAATAGATAATTCAAAAAGTAAAAGTTCGTCTTTTTCCCATTTCTGCCACCTACCCACTGGGCTAAGATGTTTAGATTAATCCTAGTACTTTGTTATAGGTTGAAGAATGTATTTTGTTTCAAAACTGATTCCACATTGGACATATTTACAATGTTTTCTTGAATAATAATAGCTTATTTTAACACATCTTACTATACAGTAATACATTACATATTTACTCCCCTTGATACTTCTCTGTTTTAAATTCTGTTACCTATTTGGAAAATGCGGCTTCCCTGGTGGCTCAGCGGTAAAGAATCTGCAAGCAATGTGGGAGACCTGGGTTTGATCCCTGGGTTGGGAAGATCCCCTGGAGAAGGGAACAGCTACCCACTCCAGTATCCTAGCCTGGAGAATTCAAAGGACTATACAGTCAGTCCATGGGGCCACAAAGAGTTGGACATGACTGAGCATCTGTCACACTTCACTTGGAAAATACAGAACCTGAAGTTAAAAGAGGTTAAACAGTTTGCTCAAGATCACCCAACTAGTAAGTGGTAGATTTGGGACTGGAACTCATGCCCTCATTATAGATTTATAGAAGTAGACAGTCATTTCCTGATCCTGCCTTTTATACCTGACAGGAACAAAGAATCTACTTACCACTTATTTCATAGTTAATGAGAAAAGTGCTAAAGCTTTACCATATTCTAATGAGATGATACCTAGTTTTATGTTCATTTTGTTTAAAATAAGTGAACTATCTATTCATGCTCATAAACCAAAATACAGACATTGCTTTGTTGTTGAAATGAATAGTTTAAAATGTAGATCATCTGAATGTGAAGAATTTCTGGCCCAATCCGAGATACACTGAGCATTAAACTTGTGATTAGGGAATTTGGAGTTTTGTTGTTGTCTCATTAATTCGAAGTACAATTATCTGTGATTATCATATTTCAAAAGGAGTTTGAATACTATCCATTCTATCTTAGAGGATTTTGAGAAGTTAGTATGAGATGTCATGTTAAATTTATTAATTGAAGCATTATTCATTGAGTCTGCCTACTGTGTGTATTCTGTTAAGTAATGTGACAGGTACAAAGATGTAGAAAACATGGGTGCTGTCTTTATTGGACTACCAGTTTTTTTAGGAAGAATGAGATCTGGCAGTATAAATTGACAAATGCTTACTTAGTATATGTGAGGGTCCCCCTAGCTAATCTGTGGAAAGTAACAAGTATAATTCCATCAGCTTATACTAATCTATAGCTCTGTAAACTCAAGGCCTTACGTCTACTTTCTGAAAACACATACACGTACATATACTCAAAGCAGAGGTTTTTATAAGAACATGAAAAAGTGTTCAGCTTTATTAAGGATCAGAGAAATGTCAATCAAAACCACAATGAGATTCATCTTCACACTCTGTAGCATTTTCATAATCAAAATGGTAGATCATCAAGTGTTGACAAGGATGTGGAGAAAGTGGAACTTCATGAAATACTGCTGGGAGTGTGCCAGTTCCTTAAAAGGCTAAACATAGAGTGACCATATGACTCAGCAATTCCACTCCGGATATATACCCTGGAGAAATCAAAACTTTTGTCTATGTAAAAATTTGTACACAAATGTTTGTAGCAGCATTATTCATAATAGTCAAAAATTAGAAATAACTCATGTCCATAAACTGATAAATGTATTATAATCTTTGAATTTATACACTGGAGTGAAAGTGAAAGTTGCTCAGTTGTGTCTGACTCTGTGTGACCCCATGGATTACAGTTCATGGAATTCTCCAGGCCAGTATACTGGAGTGGGTAGCCGTTGCCTTCTACAAAGGATCTTCCCAACCCAGGTCTTCTACATTGCAGGTGCATTCTTTACCAGCTGAGCCACCAGGGAAGCCCAAGAATACTGAAGTGAATAGTCTTTCCCTTCTCTAGGGGATCTTCCCAACCCAGAATCAAACCGGGGTCTCCTGCATTGCAGGCGGATTCTTTACCCAGCTGAGCTACCAGGGAATATTATTTAGCAATAAAGAGGATCCAATATTGGCACATGCTACAACATGCTGCTGCTGCTGCTGCTGCTAAGTCGCTTCAGTCGTGTCCAACTCTGTGCAACCCCATAGACAGCAGCCCACTAGGCTCCTCTGTCCCTGGGATTCTCCAGGCAAGAATACTGGAGTGAGTTGCAATTTCCTTCTCCAATGCATGAAAGTGAAAAGTGAAAGTGAAGTCGCTCAGTTGTGCCTGACTCTTAGTGACCCCATGGACGGAGACCTTAAAAATATTATTCTAAGTGAAAGAAGCAATTTACAAAATGCCATAGATGCATAATTGCACTTATATGAGAATTCCAGAATTTGATAAGAGACAGAATTTAGGTTGGTAGCTGCCTGGCAGGATGTGGAGGGGAACTGTGGGGATTGGGGAGATAGTGATGGATGATGGAGACTGACTCCTGGGTACAGGCTTTCTTTCGGAGGTTACAGAAGCATTCTAAAATTGACTGTGATGATGAGTGTACATCTCTGTTACTATACTAAAACCACTGGATTGTGTATTTTAAATGTGTGCATTGTCTGGTCTGTGAGTTAGATCTCAATAAAGCTATGATTTAAAAAGTAAAATGTAAAACAAAACATGATGTTAAGAATGTTTAGACTACTTAGACCTGTTGGCACACCTAAGAACAAAGTATCTAAAACATTCGTACTTAGAAGTATACTTGTTTGTTGTATTAAAGGCATAGAATTAGAGAGGGGCACGTTGAAGAAATGTATAATGTAAAAGTATTATTGTTATTATATTTATTCATCAAAACCATGGTGGTGTTAATTTATTTATTCTCTGTAGTCCCATTGGTTAAGTAGACTGTAGTACTTAGAATGAGTCAAATATTGGTAATCCATTGAGGAAAGAGTTCATATCAGAACTTCGTAGAACATCTGTCACTTGCCTCTCCATTTCAGGCGTGTGCAGGTGACCTGACTGTTAATATGATGATCTCTTTGGCCCTTTGTCAGTCATTTGCCAGAGTATCCAATGTGAGCAAATGATCAGTATAGCCAAAGTATATTTGTAATTTTGTTGTTTAGAGCTTAAAATGCATTTCACCACAGGAATTATCACCCTGTGCAAAAGCTGGTTAATTCCCCACAATATTTCATAAATACTTAATATAACTAATTTAAAGCATTATTTAGGTAGGCAGTGAAAGAGGAGGAAGAAAAGCCTCTTTCCTGAGGATAAATCCTGGCTCTGAGGTTTTACACTTTTACTGGGAAATATTTGTCTGTTTTGTGATGAACACATGTTTGGGAGTTAAATAAACTCATGGGTCTTCTGTTTCATCCCAGTCATATAACTGATTTTGTTGCGTTGTGTTAATTGCTCAGACGTGTCTGATTCTTTGTGACCCCATGGACTGCAGCCTGCCAGGCTCCTCTTTGGAATTCTCCAGGCACGTATACTGGAGTAGGTAGCCATTGCTTTCTCTGGGGGATCATTCCTACCCAGGGAACAAAACTAGGTCTCCAGAATTGCAGGAAGACTGTTTACAGTCTGAGCCACAAGGAAATCTCCATTTAACTGATGTTTGTGTGCTCAATTGTATCTGACTCTTTGTGACCCCATGGACTGTAGCTCCTCTGCCCCCAGGCTCCTGTGTCCATGGAATTTTCCAGGCAAGAATATTGGAGTGGGTTGCCATTTCCTTCTCCAGGGAATCCTCCCAACCCAGGGATCGAACCCACATCTCTTGCATCTTCTGCATTGGCAGGTGAATTCTTTACCACTAGCGCCACCTCGGAACTTTTAAAAGAAGTTATTCCTTCGCAATTCAGAGTTAAGGGATTTACATCCTTTTTCTTCAGCAAAAAGAGAAAGAGGTGATGGTCATTAATCCTGATCCATTACTTTTCATGAAAAATACGACATTTTTCCTGTATTGGTTCATTTGTCTGACTGCTTTATTTCCCACCAGAAATCACAAGATCCATTTTGTGTGAGAGTATAATAATTTTCATAACTTCTGCTTATAAGGGCATATACACACAAAATATTAAAGATATGGATTAGAAAAGAAGTAATAAGACATTGAGAATAAATATCCTGGTAGAATTAGTTTCTTCAATGGCATAGTTACTAATTTCAAAAAATAAAAGTAAAAAGTGATGTAAATATGTTGTTCAGTATTTTTCTAAAGAATTAGTTCATTGCATGCACATTTAATTTTTACACACTTGCCCCAAAAAAGTTTTTTTCTCTCCCTATTATCACATGAAAATTACAGAGGTAATACACAGCCTCTGTTGAAAAAACCTTCCATTAAAATCAGCTGCCCCATAGAGTGATTAATATCTTAATAACAAGTGTGAATATCATTAATGTATCTACATTTAATTTCATTATTAACACCTCATGTTTCTTATTATTCATTCCTCAGATGAAGAATTTTCCAGTTTATAGCTAAGTGGCAATTATATTTTTAAAATTTAATAAAGAGTAAGATGCTGTTGGTAGTACTACTAATTCGTATATAAGTTTAAACATGCTTTTCTATTCATTCTTTTATGTATTTGTCCACTATTATTCCATATTTTAAGTGTCTTTGAGTGAACAAAAGTGGTTGAAATATAAAAGAAGCTACTTGGAATGTCTGTAATATCACATGCCCTAGTGTGTTTACACCTGCTTGAAGGAAAGAGTAAATTATTTCCTGAGAACCCCACAGTCACATAGCTAGTCCCACCTCTGATCTGCTCTGAGGCATTTAACCTCTCTTAACCTTGGTTTCCTTATTTAGAGGAAGTGGCTGTTGAGCTTTATACCTAAATCATAAAGTGAGTGCAAGTAATTGTTTACTGAGAATTCTAAGAAAGGGTAATGGAAAATGTCAAGTATAAATGAAAGAGTTATAACTGCTCTCCTCTCTCAAAGGAATTGCAGTTGAGTCGTTGAACTATCATTTTTAAAACTTCTACCTTTTCAAAAAGAGCTGTTTAAATAAAAATACATAAAAGATTTGCTTTGTTATCTCAATAGTGATTTTGAATTAATTAAAGCATACAGCATAAATATTTTATTATTATTATTACATTTAAATAGTAGATTAGCAAAACCCAGTAAAGAATTTGGAAATAGGTTCTGCCAGATGAACCATAAAATGGATGGTACATACTTTGAAGGGCTTTAACTTTTTCTTTTATACTGATTTAAGATTGATAATTTATCTCCTTACTCATTAATTACTTGAAATTGGGGAGGGGGGGCATCCTGCCACTAATTGTATAACCTTTTTGTAAGTTATTTCTCAGAAATCCTTCCACCCTTCCCCCCTCCTTAATATGCTAATGTTCATTTTGAATTTGTAAGAGGGAGCTATGCAGCTCTTAAAATTCGTTTGCCACTCAAGCCTTTTTCCCAAAGAGAGCTTGTTAACCTCTCCTCTGGAAGAGATTGTGAAATGCTAAGATAGGTTGTATATGGAAGAATGAGTAGGAGGTTGTGGTAGAAAAATGGAGTATGGTAGAAAATATAAAAGTTGGAAGGACCTTATATTTCATGGTTAAAAGTATAAGCATTTGGGGACCACGAAATCTTTTTAGGAGAAATGTGGTATAAGACTAATTTGGAAGAATACTTGTGAGACATTAGATAATTGTCCATTTGTTTTTAACCATTTATGCTAGTGGTTCCCAAATATGTAAAATGAATGAAATACAGAAGAAAAAGCTTCAGCTTTTCTTCAGTTTCTTGTTGCTTTTAGAGCTTGGAAATACGTTGAGATATTTTTAAACCTGTTTCATCAACTATTATTTTCTCTATTTTATATACTACAATGATTTTAAGCATACTTTTACCTTGATTTTTATAAGCCAAAAGTATAAGTGATTGCTCTCAAAACACCTCATGTTCCTCATTTGTGTTGAGAAAGCTTTGGGGTGTTGTTTTTGTTTCCTTAATGCATTAGTGAAAGCATTTCACATCATCTGCCCTTCCAGTAATAATTTCTATCAGACATCTATTATTATGTTCATAATGAATATTAACTTATTAGCTATACTATTTGCTAACTTTATTTAAACATCTTTCTGTTTCCGTATTCGCCAGAAGATTGTAGGAGAAATTGGCTACAGGCTACTCATTAATACTAGGGTGCTGAATGAAGATGCACTTTAAGATTTGGCTAATATCCTACTACTCTGTCAATTTCCAGCTTTAGTTCCCTCATCTTTAAAATGGAGGTGAAAAATAAATAAATAAATAAAATGGAGGTGATGTTAGCACTTCGCTCAAAAAGTTGTCAAAAGTTAATAAATACATGGGAATTTCCTGGCAGTCCAGTGGTTAAGACTTCACACTTACTGACTAAAGCCCGGGTCATGTCAGGGAAATACAATCCCTCAAGGCAGCATGGCCTATAAAGAAAGAAAGAAACAAAGAAAAAAGAAATATATAAAAATGCTTAATAAAATGGCCTAACGCATGTTAACTGCCCAATGAATGATTCATAATGCTGTTAATAATCATTTCCTTCTAAGAGTCTGTAGTGCAGAAGAAAAAGTTGGATCTCCTAGAGTTAGATAGGCTTGTATTCAAATTCTAATTCTGTCACCTGTTAGTTATATGACCTTGGACAACTCAACCTCAGCTTTCCTATCTGGAAATAGAAATGATAATGTTTAGTTCATTAGATTATAAGCATTAAGTGAGGCAGCATTTATCAGGCATATGATAAGTTTCATTATATGCCACTTCCTCTTCTATATAAATTTTCTAGGCTTCTTGTCTTACCCCAGGTGTTAAGCAGGTTTTATGTTAAAACTGTGTCCTCTCCTTCCTTGTAACACACCTCAGTGCCAAGTGAAGTGCTCTGTTCATAAAATAAAGTTTTCATTGACAATTTAGAACTCCTCTTCAGTTTTTCTCTATGATTAGGCCCCTTTCATTGAAAGTTGATGTTTAAGCCAAGAATTGTTAGACACATTCAGCGCAGTTCAGACTTGTGTATTTTATATACTCACTTTCAATAATGTATATTGGTTTCCTTAATTGATAAAATGCCCATTTTTCCAGTTGAAAAGCAGAGACACACATTCTTTGAAAATGTCTGAGTATAATAATTGTGTGATTTGGAATGAGATTTTCATCAGTCTGGGTTCAACCAGAGAAAGAGAACCAATAGATACATTTGATACACATGCATACAGAGATCGAGAGAGAAATTTCAAGGATTCGACCTTTATCCTTGTAGAAACTGGCTAGGCAGTCAAAAAACTATACAGGACAGGCAACCAGAATGATCACCACCAGGCTAGAACTCCATGGGCATGGGCTGAAGCTATCTTCCATAGGTGGAATTTATTCTGTGAGGGAAACATTTGGCTATGTTTTTGAGGCCTTTCAACTGATTCAGTCCAGCCCTTCCAGATAATCCAGAATATATCCTTATGAGATGTTAACTGATTAGGGGTTTTAATTACATCAGAAAAATACCTTCACAGCAACACCTAGATTAACATTTGAATGAAAAACTGGAGTCTGTAGCCTAGCCAAGTTGATCTCATTAAAAAAACCATCATAGAGGATAAATTTTGGTGAAAGAAATAGCAAGTTCAAGGTATTTCCTCTTTATTTTTATGTATTATGTGGATTTTTTATGTTTAAAGTATATAATGTAATTGAATAAGAAGTAATAAACATATTCTCAGTGTTTGTGCTTTTATATATTTCAAGTTTGTTTCGTCTTTAAAGTATTATAAAGTTTCTCTGGTTGATATCTTTCAATGCTTTTCTGTGTAATGAGATAAAGCAGTTGAATATAAAGGAAAACTGTTTGTGTGGGGATTAAAGGTTTATTGTATAAATGGCTTAAAGTTTTCTATTTTTGCTGCATCCCTCTGCTTCTGACCAGGGACTGTACTCAGCCCAAAACAGTAGAAGTCTATAATCATAACCACCAGGCCACCTTTAAACTTCCCCTAAATGGTTTAAAGATTAATTAACTGTGCTATCTTTTTACTTTCCTATAGAGCTTCTCTGGTGCCTCAGATGGTGAGAAATTCACCTGCAGTGCAGGAGACCTGGGTTCGATCCCTAGGCCAGAAAGTTCACCTGGAGAAGGGAATAGCAACCTACTCTGGTATTCTTCCCTGAGAATTCCATGGACAGAGGAGCCTAGCGGGCTACAGTCCGTGGGGTCACAAAAAGTCGGACACAATTGAGCGACTTTCACTTTTACTTTCCTATAACAGATCGGTCATCTGTTGTTCAATTGCCAAGTCATATCTGACTCTTTGCAACCCCATGGACTGCTGAACACCAGGCTTCCCTGTCCTTCACTATCTCCTGGAGTTTGCTCAGACTCATGTCCACTGCCTCAGTGATGACATCCAACCACCTCATCCTCTGTCACCCTTTTCTTTTCCTGTCCTCAATCTTTCCCGGCATCAGGGTCTTTTTCAGTGAGTTGGCTCTTTGGCCAAAGTATTGGAGCTTTAGCTTCAGTGTCAGTCTTTCCAGTATATATTCAGGTTGGTTTCCTTTGGGATTGACTAATTTGATCTTGCAGTCCAAGGTACTTGCAAGAGTCTTCTGCAGCACCACAGTTCAAAAGCATCAATTCTTCAGCACTCAACCTTAATGATCCAACTCTGACATCCATACATGACTAATGGAAAAACCATAGCTTTGACTAGACAGACTTTTGTCAGCAAAGTGATGTCCTTGCTTTTTAATATGTTGTCTAGGTGGTCATAGCTTTCTTCCAAGGAGTAGGCCTCTTAATTTCATGGCTGCAGTTACCATCCACAGTGATTTTGGAGCCCCCAAAAATGAAATCTGTCACTCTTTCCACTTTTTCCTCATCTGTTTGCCATAAGTGATGATACCGGATGCTATGATCATAGTTGTTTGAATGTTGAGTTTTAAGCCAGCTTTTTCACTTTCCTCTTTCACCTTCATCAAGAGGCAGAAAGTTACCTGTTAGTACCTAGAAACTGTTTTATTTCCCATTTTGTTCTCACTTCTAACCAAGTATCAGAAAAATGTCAAAGGAAAAAACAGTTGGACATCTTTTCACTTTTTTGTGCTTTTAAAATTTTTAAGAAGTACAGCTCCACTGCTATTTAAATTTATTTTTTACCGGGATCTTGTGGAAAAAGTAAAATACTAATTCCATTTATTTAATGATTTTCTTTTGAGTTTATCCTCATTTTATAATATCTAGTCATTTGGATATTATAGAGAGTCTCTTGTGGGAAACAGTAGGGATCAAAGAATATCTTACTCTGATGGCTTTTTAGTGGTTTTATTGCTAGAATGTGAAACATTGCTTTATTGTTTATTTTACTCAGTAAACTTGTCTGAAAACTAGGTAACAAAATGCAAAACAGTATATTTACTTTTCCACCTTTTCCCAAAGAGACAATAAAAGCAGTGTCTGTTATCCAGTGGAATAATTTGCTACCTGTGTTCTTCCTTGGCAAATACTGGTAGCTTTTATCACATGATTATAGATATATACAAAAATGCTAATGATGAAAAATGAATATAATATCTATTTGTTGAAATATGACCAGAAATTTAGAAATGAAACCTGTTTTTCTGAGGTGACATCTAGATATGCAGTTCTTTCTTAACAAATGACCTGATCTGTTTTTTCTAGCAATTCAAAAAAAAGGTGAGAGTGGGGCCTAATATATAGCAAAGCTACTAAAGTGACTATTTGAGTTTTTCATTCCATCTATACTGGATATCACAAATTTGACACAAATGGATGTAATTATTTTTCATTTTATGAAGAAATAAAGGATTGATCAAGCCATCCTAAAATGAAGGAGTAAATGCCAGGAAGAATGGAAGTAAAAAGAAAACTAAATACTGTATTCTTTAAAGAATAATAATATAACTCAATGTATAAAAATGAATTATTTTAGAGATTATTTGCTTACTTATTCCTGTAAGTGGCATTGTTGGGAAAGGAACTTGAAAGTACTTGATCAGAACCAATACATTGATTAAACGTCTCAATTGCCTGTTTTGCTTATTAACGGTGTATCAGCTATAATTCAGAGTATAGACATATGTTTCACAAAAATTAACCTATGTATAATTAAAAGAAAGCTACACCTTAACTTGAGTTAATACTATTTGTTTTAGTAAATTTGCAACTGAGGAAATGGACTTGGTTGACAAAATATGAAAAATATATTTTAGATAAATGAATTTAAAACTTTCAGATTAACCTATAATTTTATCTGTATTTGGTTATATCATTAGCTGAAATGTGGAGCTAGTCATTCCTTCTACTTATTGACAGCTTCTAAAGTACTGAATTTATGTTATAAAGCTTTGTGGTGCTGCTTGCTTTATAGCTGTTAATGATTTGCTGTTTCTAAAACAGTGTTTGAAGTCGGTCTGTAGTTAATTGATCAACACACATGAATGTGGTAGGAAGAAATGAGATTAGGCATATAACCTCTGTTTTTATTTCAACACTATAAAACCATGAATTTATAAATAGATATAGAAATAAAATACTTCAGATGTATTTTGGGAAATTTATAAATGAGAGCTTGATTTTGCTACAGAATAGTAGTAATAAGAATTCTTTCCAGAGGTTTTTAAGAACTCTGTTTCCTGGCCAGCTGATTGTGGGTGACCATATTCATGTTAACTCCAGTTTATCTGATGACTGGCCACAAGTTTTTAAAATACACGTTTGAGTTTACCAGATACACTTAATGATGATTAGAATAGCTCTTAAATTAAAAGAATTTATTTTGAACAAACAGTGGACACATTTCTGGTTTGCCTGTTGCCGTAGACTTATTAGGAATTTTTCTCAACTTGTTTTTGGTTACTATAACCTCTCAAGTTTACAACGATGATGGTGATAGGTATGGAGGTTTTTACTATAATAGAATTTAGAAAAAGTTATGTAAGCTTTATGCTTTATAGGTATGTAAAGATACTTTATCAGATAGATACACTGATTTTTAAATTGTCTTCACTTTGCAGTTATTTTTCTTTTTGTGCAAACCATAGTTCAACATAGGAGCAGGTGATTAGTTTCATGCTAACAGAGATAAGTTTAACTAAAAATCAAATTTTATAAATCTTTCTGAAAATCACACAAACGAGATAATTTCTTACAGGGTCAAGAAGTTACTAATTTTTAAAAGTTTGAACACCTGGTACCATCCAGATGTTTTATGAATTTTTTTTTAAAGCAAGAATCCAAATAGTGAATAGCTAATTTGTTCAGCATTTAAGATTCATTTCTATAGGACTAAGAACATGCACCCCATCTCGTTGACTATGGTTCTAATTACCTCAGCTTGGACTGATCAATTTTTGATCTTTTTCCCACCATACAAACATGTTACTTTGACTCTGTCTCTTTCTCTTCCTTTTGGATAATTTGCAGCCATGTGAGAATGGTTCATTTTGTTTGTTCTCCCTGGCTAGAGGCCAAGGGTCTCTTATTAGTATAATGCAGCTCATTGATGTGAATTTGTTGATCTCCTGGGTAGTTTTTCACAAATTTAAGGCATTTAAAAGCTTTTATATAGCATTTCACTTGAAATTATTAGTGGCCTTTCAGTGATTTTGCTTTTAAAAATTACTTCATCATTTTATAGTTATTTCCTTTCCTTCTCATTTCTCTCCCCTTTCCAACATATAAAACCCTAAAAAAAAGATTTGAAACAACCATTTCATTGATAGATTTCATAAAAAGCAACAATTTATAAACTTGTAATTCAATAACAGTATTTTAATTAACAATTTTAAAGGACTAATGAAATTTTTTGTTTTGAAATAGTTGTTTAAGTATATGGATATTCATAATAGAAGCATGAATCTGGAGAACAATGACAGGAATTGGAGGTCAAAATTATTTAGTAACTGCTAAAAGCAAAAGCATATATATGTGTGTGTGTATATATATACATATATATATATTTCAAACTTTTGTTTTTCAATGAGGCAAGTTTGTTTCAAAATTAGAGCTATATTAATATCTTAAAATTTTCTCATAGCTAGTAGTTGCCTGTGTTCGCTCCTTAACCTTTGCAGTGAATGGACCTTTCTTGAATACATCAGAAGTAAGAAATGTTGAAGACCACCTGAGTCTTAAGGAATGCTCTTATTGGATTGATTAAATTAAAATCTTTTTACTTCATTTGTAATATTAGGAATCATTGGTATCATTTCTTTATTCCTCCTCCATTTAAAAGATTATTTATTGAGTTGTTGTTTTCGACAGTTCCATGGTGGTCCATTGGTTAAGACTCTGCACTTCCACTGTAAGAGATGCAGATTTGATCCCTGGATGCCTGGTTGGGAACCAAGTTCCCGCATTATCATGCAGTGTGGCAAAAAACATAGTTGTTTTCGTGTCATCTGTCAGTAGCAAAGTTTCAATTACATTACTTGATTCGATTTGTTTTGTTAGTATACTTGATTAATGTAAAGAAACCATCACTAGAGTGTATCTCAGGTAACTTGGAAAAGTCAAAGTATTGCTATCAGTATATGAAATGTCATATTCATTTATAGAGACATTCTTTATGTTTTCCATTTTTTAACTTGAAAATATGTGTAAAAATAATAGACACTTAATAGGAACTTCATGCTAAGGTAAGAATATATTATTTTGGTTGAGAAAGTATGCCTTGAAGTTAAACTATCAGGATATAAATCCAAGTATCACTGATTACTAGCTGTGTTCTCTTGGGCAAGTTAACTTCTAAACCTCATATTCTTCACTTCAAAATAATACATATCTCATAAGGATAAAATAATTATGTGTAGGTTGTTAGAACATTGTGTGGCCCACAGGAAACACTTGGCAAATATTGTTATGCTGCTGCAGCTGCTGCTAAGTTGCTTCAGTCGTGTCCAACTCTGTGCAACCCCATAGACGGCAGCCCACCAGGCTCCGCCATCCCTGGGATTCTCCAGGCAAGAACACTGGAGTGGGTTGCCATTTCCTTCTCCAGTGCATGAAAGTGAAAAGTGACAGTGAAGTGGCTCAGTCCTGTCTGACTCTTTGCGACCCCATGGACTGCAGCCTACCAGGCTCCTCCGTCCATGGGATTTTCCAGGCAAGAGTACTGGCATGGGTTGCCTTTGCCTTCTCCAAATATTACTATGAAGATGTTTTTATTATTTTTCAGACTTTATGTTAAATTTTATACAGGTTTATTCCAAAATTAAAGCTATACCAAGGAGAGAATTTGAATCCCAACAAAAAGAAAATCAAAGAGTTGTTAAAAGAAATAACATATTTTTCAAGTAGTGTTTTTGTATTTAAAAAAAAAAACCAACAACCTGTTCTTTATACTTCATTGAAGTAGAACTGTGTACAAAGGAAGCTCATGATTTAGAAAATGTAGTTAACTCTTGGATTTATGGTCAAGTTATATCGAGTAGATAAAATCTATTTCTTGGCTGATCAGGAACACTTCAGAGAGTTGACATTCTCATTTTTACAAGAAATAAAGTGATTTGTTAATTTGAACAATATGATCAGAAGCTTCAGGTTTGATTTCATTATTCATAGGTGAATTTCATTAGTGTATCATAGGAAATATTTAACTTTCTTTTTTAAAAAATGTTGCTTAATCTAAATTAAAGGAATATTTCTGAAATGATTTGTTACTTTGCATTGCAGTGGCATGACTCTAAGATGCACAAAACTATTATCTCCCTCTTCCTCTAAGCAAATCTCTTTTTTCCCCAAGGTTTTTATTTATTTATTTTTAATTTTAGCTGCATATCTCTTTAACCAAGAATTTAAGCATCTTTTTGACATCCAAAAGAGGCCTTTCCTTGGCTGATTTCTACCTAGCTCTCTTGCCTGTTTTCAAACAGTGTTCTGAGTTTCAGCCACACTGGACTTGTTTCAGGTTTTATTCTTTTCTGATAAAACAGTTCTTATATTCTTACCTTCCATTACCTAGTTAACTCTATAGTTCCATCAGATTTTGTCTCAATCATCACTTCCTTCATCAGTTCCATTTAATGTACTTTTGTTATCCTAACAATATTTATACTTTTAACAAATATTAAATGAGTCCATACTATGTGCTAGATACCATGTATATATTTGTATATACATATGTATATACAAATTTTTGCTTTCAGTAATATTTCATTCCAGAGAGGCAGGGAAAGAGGGTAGGGCCCAACACATATAGCATATATATATATATGCTATATATATATATATATCAGGTGGTAATAATAGTTTATGGAAGTCACATGACAATAAGTATTTTATAAAAGAATAAATTAGGGAAATTGATTAGCACTTGATAGGTAGGGATTGGTAGTGTACTCTTTTAAACATGATATTCTTGGATGATCTCTTTAAGGAGAGGATGTTTACTTGAGACAGAAATTATTTGAGGGGAAGATCATGTATATATCTGAATGTTCCAGGCAGATAGAATGGACAGTACAGCATGCTTGATATTTTTGAGGACTAAAAAACCTTTGTGATGAGAAGGGTGGCAATGTTTTGTGGCCCTTTAAACAGTAGTTAGCACATAGCCAGTAAATATCTGTTGAATTTATGGACTGATATTTGAAACACTGGCCCAGATCATTATTTTCCTAGAAAAACAGATTGTTTATTTAGAAACTTGTTCTTTTGATCAGCTTAAGACCTTGTCTTTCAGACTGGCTTGAAAAATATCAGGAGTATGTCACATTTTCTTGGCTATAAAATTGGGAGTAAATGTTGTTTGTAAACATTTCAATACAGAATTCTCATAATTTTTAAAAATGATGACCAATAATTTTTAGTTTATGATTTATCCCTCAGATTCCTCATGTTTCCACCACATCCCAGTTTTTAAGTTTGTGCTCTTTTCTGTCATTCAGGAGTGAGTACGTTGAGACCTATTCCAAAAGAAAGGTGTGTATCATCAGCTTGGCATTGAAACTTTTTTGTACCGTACATCTAATGAGGTCATCTAGTTTCAGATTGGTACAGGCTGTTCCATTTACCACACCTGTACTATCAGCTCCCATTTGTCTCAGCTCCCAAAGCAATTAACTAAATAGCTTTTTTTTCCTTCATATTTCTTTCTGAATACTCATCTACCTTTCTTCTGGGACCAGCCTACAGACCACCTGGTGGTTCTTCCCTAACCATAGAATTCTTTAGATTAGTTAGGATTTAACATGAGAGATATCAAGAAATGATAAAGGAAACTTGATTAAAAGATTTTTTTCTTTAAACATACACATATATACCCTACCTTAACATATAGTGAAAAGCAGTTTTTCCTAAATGAACGAAGAGTTTCATTTCCAAATTGCTGGGAAAATAAATGTAAAGATAGGCAAAAATTGAACAGATTTCTTTACTGTGAAACAAAACCCTTTTTTCACAGAACATGTTTTTACATTTCAGGAGACACTAGGGTTCAGCAGGACACTATCTGGAAAATACCAATACAAAAAATCAGCTCTCTATACCCAAGAGTCAAACATTTTCACAGCTAAAATGAGGCAGATTTGTTTTTCCCCTAGCTTAGTTTCCATGTGTTGAAAGTGAAGTCGCTCAGTCGTGTCCGACTCTTTGTGACCCCATGGACTGTAGCCTACCAGGCTCATCAGTCCATGTAATTTTCCAGGCAAGAGTACTGGAGTGGGAAGAGATTTGGGTTTGGAATCTGTTTCTCTGGCTATCTAACTGTTCCCTTACCCCAGGGGGAAAATACTGTGAAAGAACACCTTCGAACATTATTCTTCCAGATAAAGCAGGTTTTGTTGTTTTTTTTTAATGGAAAAAACAAAGCCTTGTGATACCTGTGTACCAAAAGGTCCTTTTGACATAAACTGTATAATTCTAATATTCACATGTACACAAACTCATTTTGATTGTTGCAAATGGGAAGGGTGGAGCTTATTTCATTTGTTGTGCTTATGAGTCTGCTATTCTATAGTTGTGAAATTTCAGATATTAGTATGTCTAATTTGTTGTTGATTTGACTCATTTATTACCTAACACATGTACTATTGTTGCTATTGAAAAAAAAGTGATGCATGCGTGTAAAAAGATTGTAGTTTTTTTAAATGTACATGAACCCCAATAGGTTTTGTATAATTCTAATAATGAAGAGATTTCTATTCAAGGATGGTTTATTTTTCTTAAAACTTCAGTTATGATTTTATATTCAGTGTAATTTATTCCATTTCATCTCTAGTGCCAGATTATTCTATTTGCCTTATCCCTGCCATATACAGTTTAAACACTCTATGCCAGTGACTAGTATAAGCAAAATTGTTCCTAACAAAGGTGAAATCTGAAAGAGTTTTGTTTGTTGTATCTTTTTCTCTGTGAAGTTGTTACTTCAGGGTAACATAATATGATGTGAACGTTCTAGTGAAGTGTTCCTTTTATTCCATGGATTACAAATAGCTTGAGAAAATATTTAAACTAAAACTGTAATGATTACTCCTGGTAGTCTCTATTTTACTGAGAATGCCTTTGTCAGAAATTATGTCATCACAATGGACTGTTAGCCAGGAAGTTCTGTCTAGCAGATGAATGAATTAGGAGTACTGAGATTCTAATAAAAGACTCTGTTGTAATATTGAAATACTGCTGGTAGGGGGTTGCCAGTTTTCTGTCTTTAAATTTACAGAATATCTTATGTGATTAAGGTAAGAAATACTTAAAATAAATCCTTAGAGTAAACCAACTCTAAACTTGAGAAGCCAGAAATAGAAAATGATATTTCCTTTTAATAATGCCATTTAAGTTCCCAACTTTTCTGAATTCAGTTACCAGACACTTGTTTCTTTGTCTCAAAAGCTCCTAGAAAAAAACAATAAATATACTTCTTGTTTTAGTCAGCTAACATCTAATTTTATCTGCACATTAATTCCATTTTAAAACTTTTCTCACATTCCTAGTCTGAATGGTTTATGTAGTCCTCCATTGTTCTGATTATCAGAACAAAGATTTTGATTCTTTATTTTGGAAAGGAAAAATATCCTGACAGTACTATTTGCACATCATTTAACTGTTTCCTTCCAATTTAAAATATGAACTATTTTAGATACATCTCTGATCTTTCCCTGAGTACTAGTTTTTTCGGTAATTCATATTGCAATAGTGTAACATCTTCCAAACACATATCCCCTTTATGCCTGACACAAAGCTTTACATATAGCAGGTATGCAATATAATAGGATGGTTTGGAACTCACACATTTTCTTGGCTAAATATAACCTCCTGCTGTTTCATCTACTTTCTTAGCTAGATTTATTTTTAACTAGACTTCATGACATTTTACAATTAGTGGTAAATTCATTATGCACTATCTTCTATAGTAAATATAGAAAAATATTTTTGCAATATTGTTCCCCAAATCATGGCTTCCTAACTAATAGTAAAATATCTTATCTGTACTAGAGTTTTATTACACAATAATTACAGCATTTTATAGTGCTGTATCATAGCCCATTAACTAAAAATAGCCCAAATGGAAAATAAAATTATCCTGTTGCTTGAAAATATCTTAACTTGGGTTTTATTACAGGTTGCATATGGTACCTGTTAGAACTTTGAACCTATCTTGCTTGTTGAATTATTATGTGGATTAACTGTTGTGTTTAAAAGTTCTTGACTCTAAAAGCGTATGTCTGTTTTAAATCTTATACAAATGTTCTACAGGTTTTGAGAAGAGTCTAATTTCTTCATTGTATGTCTTTTTGGTTTATTTGTTTTGTTTTTATATCAGAACTCGATGTCCTAAGCACTCCCAAATTTAAAACATGGCTTTATATTATATGGTATTATTGATATTGGATAAAATTACCTATATTACTGACATGGGGACATGACAAAAATTTTAAGTTTTGAAAAATGACGTTATACAGCATATTAAGATTAAAAAAACCTATTTTATCATGGTACTCCCAAGAAAAATAAAATCTCTTTAAGAGTACATTTGAAGAACTTTTCTATAATTCTGTAGATTGATCTATAGAGAAAAAAAGTATAAGAAAAATAATTTTTAAAAAATATGCAGAGACCACAATTTCTTCTAAAACTAACTTCTGGAGTTTTGGGAAGGAATTTATTAAATAATGTATAGTTCATATCTAGTTTCAAAAATCCAAGTAATTTTTGTGTTTTGGCTACCAAGTAGAGCCTTACAGTTCAGTCATATTTGAGTGTGTCATCTACTTCAAAATGAAAGAACAAGATAGTTCTTGCCCTTTCATCACAAATTTAGCTTTCATAATTTGACTCACATTTGCCACGATTTTAGGTAGTGAATGAATCTAGTAAACTATCTAGCATCCATGTGACATATTTTCTTCCCTAGAGCTTATCAAATGTCAGTTGCCCCTCTGAACTAACGAGAATTTGGATTCTTTCTGAAAACTTACCTTTAAATGAGAAGAGTAGATTACTATAAAGATAGAAACTGATTAAGTTTAGAGATACACATTAAAGAAAGATGACTGAAACACAAAATTTAGTATTTTTAATTAACTTCCTCATAATTCACAGATTTAAGAATTTGTGATAGTCTCAAAGTGTCTTCTGGATTCCAAGAAAGTGATGACTCAGATTTCGTAAATAAACATGAGTTCGGTTTAGTTCAGTCACTCAGTCATGTCCCACTCTTTGTGACCCCATGGACTGCAGCAGGCCAGGTTTCCCTGTCCTTCACCATCTCCTGGAGCTTTCTCAAACTCATGTCTATTGAGTTGGTGATGTCATCCAACCATCTCATCCTCTGTCATCCCCTTCTCCTGCCTTCAATCTTTCCCAGCATCAGGGCCTTTTCCAGTGAGTCAGTTCTTCACGTCAGGTGGCCAAAGTATTGGAGTTTCAGCTTCAGCATCAGTCCTTCCAATGAATATTAAGGACTGATTTCCTTTACAAGTGACTGATTGGAATCTCCTTGCAGTCCAAGGGACTCTCAAGAGCCTTTTCCAACACCACAGTTCAAAAGCATCAATTCTTTGGCGCTCAGCTTTCTTTATAGTCCAATTCACATCCATACATGACTACTGAAAAACCATAGCTTTGACTGGATGGACCTTTGTTGGTAAAGTAATGTCTCTGCTTCTTAATATGCTGTCTAGGTTGGTCATAGCTTTTCTTCCAAGGAGCAAGTGTCTTTTAATTTCATGGGTACAGTCACCATCTCCAGTGATTTTGGAGCCCAAGAAAATAGTCTGTCATGGTTTCCATTGTTACCCCATCTATTTGCCATGAAGTAATGGCACTGAATGCCATGATCTTTGTTTTCTGAATGTTGAGTTTTAAGCCAACTTTTTCACTGTCCTCTTTCACTTTCATCAAGAGGCTCTTTAGTTCTTCACCTCCTGCCATACGGGTGGTGTCATCTGCATACCTGAGGTTATTGATATTTCTCCTGGAAATATCATGAACGTGGAAAAGTATATTTCTAAGAATCTACCTTAAGTGATGTTGTTGTCTTATTTTTGAAACAAGGAACCTCTATACAGATTTCCTAGTCTTTTCAGTATTTTCAGTTTTTCAGTGTATTTTTCATTTTCCTATGGTTATTAGAAAACTGCAAGTAAGTCTCTGTTTTGCAGCTTATGACATTGTGTTTATTCTGTTTTTTTCTTTACCAGTACCTTTTAATCATGGTCTTATCTTTTTTACATCCTTCTCAACCACCTTAATCCTCAAAGAATTCGGTAAAGTGTAAGTGAAATACTTAAAAAACTCAAGAGAATGTTCTTAGATTCTTACTTGCCAACATATAGATCCTAAATATAAGAGAAAAATCATGACCAACACTTCATGGTCTTTACATAATTAGAAAGTACTGTTACTCTTATGATTACTCTGAATTGATGTATTCTTATAGATACCCAAAGATTCTTGTATATAAGAGTTATTTGCATGCTTCCAAAGTTACAGAGAGTTTGTACTAAAAATGACTAGCAAGAAAATTTTCAGGAATATACCTAGGATATATTTTATATGTAACAGCTTCTCCTGAGTCCTTTGTGTTCTAGTTTTAGAAAGTTTCACTTTTTTAACAGCAGTACATAAATATTTTCTTAGCTCTATGTAAGTAAGAATCTGTAAACAATTTATGGAATGATATTATATTATAGTTTTGTTTTAAATTGTTTCTGTCATACCTTGAGAGAATATTTCATGAACTTTGAATCATTTGTCTTTAAGAGGTACATGAAATAATTTCAAAAGATACCTTACCATGACAAATGTAGTTAAATTTAAATATTGTTTTATATGTTTACTTCATTCCTAATACTGAGTTACTATGTATCTGCCACTTTTTCTCGGTGCTGAAAATACAGCTGTGACCAAAACAAATAAAGATTGCTGTCCCCAAGGAGCTTACATTTTAGTGTATAAAGACTTCAAACAAAATATATAGTGTATTAGATGGTAATAAGAAGTATAGAGGAAAATAAAATGGAAAAGGAGTGTTGGGTCTGCAGAGAGTGGTTGTACTTTCAAATGGCCCCATTAGAGAAAGCCTCACCCAAGAAGGTAGAATTTAAATAAAGTTTGAAGAAGTTCAATGAGCCAGTCACATACATCTTAGGGATAAAAACTATCTAGACACAAGAAATGGATACCAAGTATATCTACAGTATACTTGAGAGGAGTGAGGAGCATAGCATATTTCAGAAGCAAGGAGACTAATACAGCTGGAGTGGAGTAAGCAATGGGAAAAGAAGTAGAAGATGTAGTTACAGAGGCAAAAATTTGAGGGGCGTATTGAGAACGACTTTACACACCATAGTAAAGAGTTTATTTTTGTTTTACTTTCAACGAATAAAATGTCTTTAGAGGCTTTTGTGTGGAAGAGCAACATAACCTGACTTTATTTTAGTGTAGCATTATTCTGGCTGCTTTGTGGACAAGAAACTGAGTGGGACAAAGATAGACATTGGGAGATTAATTTGGAGGGCTTTGCAGTTATACAGGAAAGAGATAAGGTGGCATGAACTTGGATGCTGGCAATGGAAGTGGTGAGATGTGGTCAGGTTCTGAGTATAGTTTGCAGGTAGATGTAATAGAATATGCTATTGGATTGGAAGTAAGATATGAGAGAAAGAAGGAAGTATTATATATATTATTTACATGATAAAAGATGGAAATTCCATTAACTGAGATAAGGGAATTGGGAAGAATTTGGTTCCATTTTACACAAACTATGGGAAGTTTTAGTCTCATAGCCCAGTGGCCTGTGATTAATATAGTCCCTTGTCCACAGTGAATGAGTGATAGGTCATTTAATATTTCATTTTGTCTCAAACTTAGTTTAGACTTAGACCTTGATAAATTTGTATATTTACGATGAAGAAATTGGTCTTTTTTAGTTTATTGATTCTGTTGTTTCTATTTTTTGATGCAATATGAGGCACCCTAATGGAAATACAACTTGAAGTTCTTTTCTTTTCTTACTAACATTTAAAAAATAAGTATATATAATGTCTTTTGTCTTACTAACGTATTTGTACACCCTCCCCCTTCTTGGCAAACTTGTTTGAAAGTATAGTGTTACACGTTATGTCATGGGTATACTAGAGCACATGTGTTCAATACAGTTCATAAATGGAAGCAGCTGGCTTCCTGTGCAGTTAAGAGAAGGCGTGCACACAGCTGAGATCTTCAAACTTCAGAATCATTGGATTCAGTTTCTATCTTGTGTGATCATGTTGTAAGTTCAATTAGTACAGATGTGTAACAAGCTACCTTAATGGCTTAAAAATTATTTTATTTCAATAGTTGAACTGTTAAACCTAGTTAATGTTCTTTCCCCATGCCTTGTCCCAACTCATCCATCCTACCTCTTAAAAAAGCACATTATACCTATAGGCTTAGTTTTATATTCGATTCTGAAAAGGTCTTGGCAAGAGGCAAAAAAGTTACCATCTCAAAGGGAAAAGCTGAATTCATACACAGGAACTGCAGGATTACTTTGGCGTTTTACTAGTCCCTTGTAACACTAGCAAGTCCCATAAATACCTAATGGAAAAACAGCAGAAAATGAGATCTGCAGCAGCCTTTTGAGATCGAATTTATGTTGCTGAACATTTTTTTTGAGGTTGAGTGTAAAGGTCAAAAGAAAGTGGATAGATTAAACTTGCTGATTTTTGCAAACTTAAGGCCATGTTTAAAGGTTCCTCTTTCTGTAGCAAGAAAATTTCAAGATAAATGGCTTTGCTTCATTAGTTGAAATGTCATGTCTTCATTTATTATCTGTTACATGAGACATTTAGTGATTTAGTAGTATTTACATGCAACAAATGAAATCCTCAATCCAGTTTAACAAATGTAGATAAAGAAAAGAAATTAATTTTTAAAATTGGAGATCTTACCAAGGTAAGATAAGTGAATGTATATGATTTTGTTTGTATTTTTTAAATTTTAGATATTTTTGGAAAATGTAGAAGGAAAAGATAGAAGTCAAAGTTTTCCTTTTTGTTAGTATAAGTTATTGATCCAGCATAGTATTACCCATCTCTTTTAAAAACATATTTTATCTATTATAAATACTATTTCAGTGAAAGTAAACTTCACTGAAGAAAGGACATTAATCTTTTAGCATTAAATTAAAATTCATAGATGTTTTTACTGGTCCCTTTACCTTTTGAACGGGCTTCCCTGGTGGCTCAGACAGTAAAGAATCTGCCTGCAATTCAGGAGACCTGGGTTCCATCCCTGGGTCAGGAAGATCCCCTGGGGAAGGGAATGGCTACCCACTCCAGTATTCCTGCCTGGAAAATTCCAGAGGAGGAGGAGGGCTACAGTCCATGAGGTCAAAAAGAGTCTGACAAGACTAAATGACTAACACTTTCTTTTCTTTCTTCTTTCTTTACCTTTTGAATAACCTTCTGTCCCTATATCACTATTTTAATGAATCAAAGAAAGTGTGAGCTACGAGCGTACTATAGACTTTGTACAGTGAAAAACTATAAACTTCCATTCTGGACACTTCTTTTTTGAGTTGATAGTACATAAAGCCGCAACAAATATTAACTAAAAATTATGAATTATCTGTATCTCCAGGACTTGCCTTCTGTCTTTGATTCCACAGTCCAGATTGTCAGTCATAGATAACTCAGAATCCAAAAGAATAAAATAAAAAATTTTGGCATATTACATTGAGTACTACATTACAATAAAAGTTATAGAGTAATAATATATTAAATCTTTTTTTCTTTTGTAGTAGTTGAGAATTACTAGTAAAGCCATTTATTGTTATCTCTAAGAAGTGGGATTATGGACAATTTTTCACTTTCTATTTTATGGGGTTTTTTTAAAATTCATTTTAATGACACAGAGATTAATATTTTTAATAAGGTACAATTCACACAGAAGATAGACATCATAAACCATTAGACACCAAAGAAAGAAACAAAGATACATAAAGCAAAAATCAGAAGATAGATAAGGGAAAAGAAATCTATTTTGTTTTTCTCTATTTTAAGCAGTTTTCATGACAAAACACCTTAGTAAGGACAGTATTAATTTTATTATTTTTGTTTAAAACTATATATTAAACATCAGCTGATCTTATTGATAACCTGGCATCACAGTTTATATAAAAAGTTACTTTCATATGAGTCTGAAGTCTTAATTGATCACTGTTGTTCTTTATGGCACTAGACAGAGATTAGATCTGTTGACAATGACAGCTGGTTCTTAAACCCAGGTCCTGTATTATACCACATTTCCTCATTAGTTTGCACTATACTCTATGGGCAATTTCCTCCTCTTAACTTTTTGTATTTTATTACTCTGTTAAGGTAGAACTATACTTCTCTTTCCAACTGCCCTTTTCCATTCAGTACTGTTTCTATTCAGGGTTCCCAAGCGGTCAGTTATTCTGATTGGGGAGAGGGAGTGGGTGTTGGTATAGCTAGTGGGATTAAAAGACCATTAGGAAAGTGGGTAGCTGTATAGTTGTTATACCTCATTAAAAAGAGCCTGCTCTCACCTTCTCAAGTCAAAGGCTGTACCTTAACTGACTTACTGCCATTCTTATTTTTGAAGCCACCCATTATTAGGTTCAGCTTTGGGCTGTTTTTGATGTTGTTGAGGTAAGGAACTCAAAAAAAATGAACCAAAGTTCCTTGAATTTCAGAGTTTTAATAAACTTGTGTTCTCCAAATCTTCAAAGGAATGTTTAACAATACTCTCAAATATGACATACTGTCATGTGAGTTTTTAGTGATAATTGTTAATGGGACAATTCTCAGTATTTTAGCTAGCTGTAGAGGCTGTCATTGAAACGTATAATACATATTCTGTGTTCATTTGATAGAGCTTTTATGAAGGAGTCAGTATTGTATACTAGAGAGAGCATTAGATGGCAAATTGTGTTTCAAATATTAATCATAGTTTTGTCACTAGTTTATATAATGTGCAAGTTTAATAAACTTTCTAGACCTGTACTACTAATAAAATTGGAAGGTGAATAGGATTATCTATAAAGTTGTTTTCAGCTCTAAAAAATGTAATTATTTAAATATTTTATTATGGAAAAATTAAAATCATACACAGATATGAAATGGCACAATGAACTCCTCTATTCCCATTACCTACACTCATATCTTAACATTAACAGTAATCCCTAGTGTGTTCTAATATCTAGTCCATGCTAAAATTTTCATATCATCTCAGTAAAAATAATTTTCATTGTATAATTGTTTTATTCAAATCATAATCCAAATAAGGTGTGTGTGTTTATCATCTAGCTTTTTTGACTTGTATGTGTGTGTTCAAAAACACCTAACAAAATTTATCTTCTTAACCATTTTTATGTGTATGGTGCTGTAGTACTAACTGTAAGCACATTCTTGTGAAACAGATTTCTAGAACTCTTTAATCTTGCAAGACTGAAACTCTATCCATTAAGCAATAGCTTCTCTTCTCCCAGCTCCTGGCAACTATCATGCTACTTCCTATTTCTAAGAATTTGACCATTTTAGATACCAGGTATGAGTGGAATCATGCTGTATTTTTATGTTGCTGTTATTAGCTTATTTCTCTTAGAATAATATCCTCAAAGTTTCCCATGCTGCACCATATGATAAGACTCTATTCTTTTTTAAGGCTGAATAGTATTCCACTGGTGGTGCTAGTGGTAAAAAACCTACCTGCCAGTGCAGGGGATGGAAGAGACACTGATTTGATCCTTGGGTTGGGAAGGTCCCCTGGAGGGAGCATGGCAACCCACTCCAGTATTCTTACCTGCAGAATCCCATGGATAGAGAAGCCGGACAGGGTACAGTCCATAGGGTCACAAAGAGTTGGACGGAACTGAAGCAACTTAACACACAGTATTCCACTGTACATACTTATCACATTTTTATACTACATTTTGGGCTTCCCAGGTGACTCAGTGGTTAAAAATCCTTCTGCCAAGCTGGAGATGCAAGTTCGATCTTTGGGTTGGGATGATCCCCTGGTGGAGGAAATGCAACCCACTCCAATATTCTTGCCTGGGAAATCGCATGGACAGAGGAGCCTAGCAGGTGTCTCAATGAGTCAGACACAACCTTGATGACTAAACAACAACATTGGCAAAATGCATTTAAGATTTACTCTTGTAGTGTGAAATCAGTCATATTTATTATGTAAAATAGTTATTTTATAAATGAGTTCTGTCATTTTATATTCTTTCTGTTTCTGAGGTTATTTGTTTTGTTTTTGTTTTAAATCTTTCCTGTGGTCTCTTCTTCCCCCTAAACCCCATGCCTGCACTCTGGTTTATTTTGTATGTGTTTGTTTTCCATAAATTTTTAGGCTTATATTTTTCTTCTGATGATTCCCTTGTAATCTGTAACATCACATAAACTAATTTTTTTAAGATATTAACTGTTGATTCTTAGAAATTCCTCAATCTCTTTTCTTACAGTGTTCCCACCCCCCTTTTGTATTTTTAAGCAAATGTAGACTACAGTTGCATGGTTCATCAGCTTTTCAGAAGCTCCTTGACCCCTGACTATGAAAGAAGAGGAAATCTTAGTTAATACACTGTCTCTCACCATTCACTCTCAATTACGGAGAGAGAAAGCATCCATAAAGAGGTTTTATAACATGTACATTCTGTTCTATAACCAAAACCACTCATCCACCCAAATTTTTTGTTTTTTTCTTAATAGTTAAAAAGAGTCAACATTCATTGCCAGACTTTTATTAATAGTAGTCATCTCTGGTTTGCAAAAGTTTATTCTCAGCAACTTCTTCAGAAAATCACATAGACATTATATTCCTCTAATTCTTTTATGTTCAAAAAAGTTGTCATTTCAGTTTTACTTACATGTTAATTTAGTCACAAATAAAATTCTTAGCTAGACTTTCTTTCCTTGAGGAGAGTATGGTCATTGCTTCATTATCTTACATCTTTCGATGATGCTTTGAAGTATCCACATACTCACATAGATGTATTCCTTCTTCATTGGTAACTCTCTTTTACATTATGCAGTTTCATTACTCTATGGTCTGGTGTATGTATTTCTTATTTATTTGTTGTCTGTCTCCATCCCATAGAATGAAAATAACAATAATGAAGAGATTTGGTCTGACTTGATCACTACTGAATTCCAAGAGTCTCTGTCAGTGTTCATTACTTGTTCAGTCGCTCAGTCATGTTCGACTCTTAGCGACCCCAGGGACTATAGCATGCCAGGCTTCCCTATCCTTCATCATTTCCCAGAGTTTGCGCAAACTCGTGTCCATTGAGTTGGTGATGCCATCCAACCATCTTGTCCTCTGTCGTCCCCTCTTCCTCCTCCTGCCTTCAATCTTTCCCAATACAAGGGTCTTTTCTAATAAGCCAGCTCTTCTCATATGTGGCGAAAGTATTGGAGCTTCAGCTTCAGCATCAGTCAGGGTTGATTTCCTTTATAATTGACTGGTTTGGTCTCCCTGCTGTCCAGGGGACTCTCAGGAGTCATCTCCAGCACTACAATGCAAAACCATCAATTCTTTCATTCTCAGCCTTCTTTATGGTCCAAATCTCACATCCATACATGACTACTAGAAAAACCATAGCTTTGACTATATGGACCTTTGTCGGCAAAGTATTGTCCCTTCTTTTTAATATGCTGTCCAGATTCGTCATAACTTTTCCTCCAGGGAGCAAGCATCTTTTGATTTCATGGCTGCAGTCACCATCTGCAGTGATTTTGGAGCCCAAGAAAATAAAGGCTGTCACTATTTGCCTTGTTCCCCCGTCTGTTTGCCATGATGTGATAGGACTGGATAGCATGATCTTAGTTCTTTAAATGTTGAGTTTTAAGCCAGGTTTTTCACTCTCCTCTTTTACCTTCATAAAGAGGCTCTTTAATTCCTCTTTGCTTTCTGCTATTAGAGTGGTGTTATATGTGTATCTGAGGCTGTTGATATTTCTCCTGGCAATCTTGACTCCAGCTTGTGTTTCATCCAGCCTCACATTTTGTGTGATGTACTCTGCATATAAATTAAATAAGCAGGGTGACAGTATACAGCCTTGGCATAGTCCTTTCCCAATTTTGAACCAGTTTGTTCTTCCATGTCTGGTTCTGCTATTGCTTCTTGACCTGCATACAGGTTTCTCAGGAGGCAGGTAAAATGAGGAATTTTCTCTAAGGATTTTCCACAATTTGTTGTGATCCACACAATCAAAGGCATTAGCATAGTCATTGAAGTAATAGTAGATGTTTTTCTGGAATTTTCTTGCTTTTTCTATGATCCAGCATGTGTTAGCAATCTGATCTCTGGTTCATCTGACTTTTCTAAATCTAACTTGTCCATCTGGAATTTCTCAGTTCACATACTGTTAATGCCTAGTTTGAAGGATTTTGAGCATTACCTTGCTAGCATGTGATATGAGTAATATTTTATGGTGGTTTGAACATTCTATCACATTGCCTTTTTTGGCATTGGAATAAACACTGACCTTTTCCAGTCCTGTGCCCACTGCTGAGATTTCCAAATTTGCTGACATACTGAGAGAAGCACTTTCACGGCATCATCTTTCAGGATTTGAAATTGTTCAAATTCTGAAATAGCAGAAATTCTGTCACCTTCACTAGCTTTGTAGTGATGCTTCCTGAGACCCACTTGACTTCACACTCCAGGATGTTTGGCTCTAGGTGAGTGATCACACCATTGTACTTATCTGGGTCATTAAGATCTTTTTTGTATACTTCTTCTGTGTACTCTTGCCACCTCTTGTTAACATTGTCTGCTTCTGTTAGGTCCATATAGTTTCTGTCCTTTATTTCGCCCATCTTTGCATGAAATGTTCCTTTGGTATCTCTAATTTTCTTGAAGAGATCTGTAGTCTTTCCAATTTTATTGCTTTCCTCTTTTTTTTTTTGCATTTTTCATTTAGAAGGCTTTCTTATCTCTCCTTGCTATTCTTTGGAACTCTGCATTCAGATGGATATATCTTTCCTTTTCTCCTTTCCCTTTGATTTCTCTTTTCTCAGCTGTTTATAAGGCCTCCTCAGACACCCATTTTCTTTCTTACATTTGTTTTTCTTGGGGATGATTTTGATCATTGCCTCCTGTACAATGTTATGAACCTCTGTTCATAGTTCTTTAGGCACTCTGTCTATCAGATCTAATCCCTTGAATCTTTTTGTCACTTCCACTACATAATCGTAGTTGACTTCAGTCACTCAGTCATGTCTGACTCTTTGCGACCCTGTGGACTGTAACACACCAGGGTTCCCTGTCCATCACCAACACCTGGAGCTTGCTCAAACTCATGGCCATCGAGTTGGTGATGCCATCCAACTATCTCATCCTCTGTCGTCCTCTCCTGCTCCTGCCTTTAATCTTCCCAGCATCAGGGTCTTTTCTATGACTCAGTTCTTTGCATCAGGTGGCCAAAGTATTGGAGCTTCAATAGCAGAGCTTCCAATGAATATTCAAGACTGATTTCCTTTAGGATTGACTGGTTGGAGCTCCCTGCAGTCCAAGGGACTCTCAAGAGTCTTCTCCAATACCACAGTTCAAAAGCATCAATTCTTTGGTGCTCAGCTTTTTTATAGTCCAATTCTTACATCCATACATGACTACTGGAAAAATGATAGCTTTGTTGCAACTAACTTTTGTCAGCAAGATAATGTCTCTACTTTTTAATATGCTGTCTAGGTTTGTCATAGCTTTTCTTCCAAGGAGCAAGGTGGCTGCAGTCCCTATCTGCAGTGATTTTGGAGCCAAAGAAAATAAAGTCTGTCACTGTTTCCATTGTTTCCCCATCTATTTACCATGAGGTGATGGGACCAGATGCCATGATCTTTGTTTTCTGAATGTTGAGTTTTAAGCCAACTTTTTCACTCTCCTCTTTGATTTTCATCAAAGGCCCTTCAGTTCCTCTTCACTTTCTGCCATAAAGGTGGTATCATCTGAATATCTGAGATTGTTGATATTTCTCCCAGCAATCTTGATTCCAGCTTGTGCTTCATCCAGCATGGCATTTTTCATGATATACTCTGAGTATAAGTTAAATAAGCAGGGTGACAATACACTGCCTTGATGTCCTCCTTTCCCAGTTTGGAACCAGTCTGTTGTTCTGTGTCAGGTTCTAACTGTTGCTTCTTAACCTGCATACAGATTTCTCAGGAGGCAGGTGGTCTGTTATTCCCATCTCTTGAAGAATTGTCCACTATTTGTTGTGATCCACACAGTCAAAACCTTTGGCATAGTCAATAAAGCAGAAGTAGATGTTTTTCTGGAACTCTCTTGGTTTTTCTTGGTCCACCAGATGTTGCCTTTTGAGCTCTGTTTCCTCTGCCTTTTCTCAATCCAGTTTGAACATTTAGAAGTTCTTGGTTCACGTACTGTTGAAGCCTCACTTGGAGAACTTTGAGCATTACTGTTGAAGCCTTGATTGGAGAATTTTGAGTATAATCATAAGGGATTTGAGTTAGGTCATAGGTGAATGACCTAATGGTTTTCCCTATTTTCTTTAGTTTCACTCTGAATTTTGCAATGAGTTCGTGATCTGAGCCACAGTTAGCTCCTGGTCTTGCTTTTGCTGACTGTATAGAGTGTCTCCATCTTTGACTGCAAAGAATATAACCATTTGAATTTAGTATTGACTGTCTGGTGTTGTCCATGTGTAGAGTTACTGAAAGAGGGTGTTAGCTGTGACCATGCATTCTCTTGGCAAAACTCTGTTAGCCTTTGCCCTGCTTCATTTTGTACTCCAAAGCCAAACTTGCCTTTTACTCCAGGTATCTCTTGCCTTCCTGCCTTTGCATTACAGTCCTCTATGATGATAAAGACATCTTTTTTTGGTGTTTGTTCTAGAAGGTCATGTGGGTCTTCACAGAAGCGTTCAGCTTCTTCAGCATTAGTGGTTGGGGCATAGACTTGGATTACTGTGAATTTGCATGATTTGCCTTGGAAGTGAACTGATATCATTCCGTTGTTTTTGAGATTGTACCCAAGTACTGCATTTCAGACTCTTTTGTTGACTGTGAGGGCTACTCCATTTCTTCCAAGGGATTCTTGCCCACTGTACTAGATAAAATGGTCATGTGAATTAGATTTGCTCATTCCTATCCTTTTAGTTTACTGATTCCTAAAATGCCAATATTCACTCTTGCCATCTCTTATTTGACCACTTCCAATTTACCTTAATTCATGGACCTAACGTTCCGGGTTCCTATGCAGTATTGTTCTTTGCACCATTGGACTTTAGTTTCACCACCAGACACATCCACAACTGGGTACTATTTACTCTTTGACTCAGACCCTTCTGGAGCTATTTCTCATTCTGCTCTGGTAGCATATTGGGCACCTACGGACCTGGGGAGTTCATCTTTCAGTTTCATATCTTTTTGCCTTTTCATACTGTTCATGGGGTTCTCAAGGCAAGAATGCTGAAGTGGTTTGCCATTCCCTTTGCAGTAGACCACGTTTTGTCAGAGCTCTCCACCATGACCCATCTGTCTTGGGCGATCCTACACAGTATCAGTTCAGTTCAGTTCAGTCACTCAGTCATGTCCAACTCTTTGTGACCCCATGAGTTGCAGCACGCCAGGACTCACTGTCCATCACCAGCTGCCGGGGCCCACCCAGACCCATGTCCATTAAGTCAGTGATGCCATCTAACCATCTCAGCCTCTGTCGTCCCCTTCTCCTCCTGCCCGCAATGCCTCCGAGCATCAGAGTCTTTTCCAATGAGTCAACTCTTCACATGAGGTGGCCAAAGTACTGGAGTTTCAGCTTTAGCATCATTCCTTCCAAAGAAATCCCAGGGCTGATCTTCAGAATGGACTGGTTGGATCTCCTTGAAGTCCAAGGGACTCTCAAGAGTCTTCTCCAACACCACAGTTAAAAGCATCAATTCTTCAGCACTCAGCTTTCTTCACAGTCCAACTCTCACTCCATACATGACCACTGGAAAAACCATAGCCTTGACAAGACGGACCTTTGTTGGCAAAGTAATGTCTTTGCTTTTGAATATGCTATCTCGGTTTGTCATAACTTTTCTTCCAAAAGTAAGCGTCTTTTAATTTCATGGCTGCAGTCACCATCTGCAGTGATTTTGGAGCCCCCAAAAATAAAGTCTGACACTGTTTCCACTGTTTCTCCATCTATTTCCCATGAAGTGATGGGACCAGATGTCATGATCTTCATTTTCTGAATGTTGAGTTTTAAGCCAACTTTTTCACTCTCCACTTTCACTTTCATCAAGAGGCTTTTTAGTTCCTCTTTACTTTCTGCATAACTGTGGTGTCATCTGCATATCTGAGGTTATTGATATTTCTCCCAGCAATCTTGATTCCAGCTTGTGCTTCCTCCAGCCCAGCTTTTCTCATGATAACTCTGCATATAAGTTAAATAAGCAGGGTGACAATATACAGCCTTGATGTACTCCTTTTCCTATTTGGAACCAGTCTGTTGTTCCATGTCCAGTTCTAACTGTTGCTTCCTGACCTGCATACAAGTTTCTCAAGAGGCAGGTCAGGTGATCTGGTATTCCCATCTGTTTCAGAATTTTCCACAGTTTATTGTGATTCACACAGTCAAAGGCTTTGGCACAGTCAATAAAGCAGAAATAGATATTTTTCTGAAACTCTCTTGCTTTTTCCATGATCCAGCGGATGTTGGCGGTTTGATCTCTGGTTCCTCTGCCTTTTCTAAAACCAGCTTAAACAACTGGAAGTTCACAGTTCACGTATTGCTGAAGCCTGGCTTGGAGAATTTTGAGCATTACTTTACTGGCATATAAGATGAGTGCAATTGTGTGGTAGTTTGAGCTTTCTTTGGCATTGCCTTTCTTTGGGATTGGAATGAAGACTGACCTTTTCCAGTCCTGTGGCCACTGCTGAGTTTTCCAAATTTGCTGGCATATTGAGTACAGCACGTTCACAACATTATCTTTCAGGATTTCAAATAGCTCAACTGGAATTCCATCACCTCCACTAGTTTGAATTAATAAGATGAAGGTCAGTTTTCATTCCAGTCCCAAAGAAAGGCATTGCCAAAGAATGCTCAAAGTACAGCACAGTTACACTCATCTCACACGCTAGTAAAGTAATGCTTAAAATTCTCCAAGACAGGCTTCAGCAATACGTGAACTGTGAACTTCCAGATGTTCAAGCTTGTTTTAGAAAAGGCAGAGAGGAAACAGAATCAAATTGCCAACATCTGCTGGATCATGGAAAAAGCAAGAGAGTTCAGAAAAACATGTATTTCTGCTTTATTGACTATGTCAAAGCCTTTGAACGTGAGGATCACAATAAACTGGAAAATTCTGAAAGAGAGATGGGAGTAACAGACCACCTGACCTGCCTCTTGAGAAATCTGTATGCAGGTCAGGAAGCAACAGTTAGGACTGGACATGGAACAACAGACTGGTTCCAAATAGGAGAAGGAGTACGTCAAGGCTGTATATTGTCACTCTGCTTATTTAACTTATATGCAGAGTACATCAGGAGAAATGCTGAGCTTTAAGAAGCACAAGCTGGAATCAACATTGCCGGGAGAAATATCAGTAACCTCAGATATGCAGATGACACCACCTTTATGGCAGAAAGTGAAAAACTAAAGAGCCTCTTGATGAAAGTGAAAGAGGAGAGTGAAAAAGTTGGCTTAAAGCTCAACATGCAGGAAACAAAGAATATGGCATCCAGTCCCATCACTTCATGGGAAATAGATGGAGAAACAGTGGAAACAGTGTCAGACTTTATTTTTTAGGCTCCAGAATCACTGCAGATGGTGACTGCAGCCATGAAATTAAAAGATGCTTACTTCTTGGGAAAGAAGTTATGACCAACCTAATCAGCATATTAAAAAGCAGAGTCATTACTTTGCCAACAAAGGTCCATCTAGTCAAGGCTATGTTTTTTCCAGTAGTCATGTATGGATGTGAGAGTTGAACTATAAAGAAAGCTGAGCGCCGAAGAATTGATGCTTTTGAACTGTGGTGTTGGAGAAGACTCTTGAGAGTCCCTTGGACTGCAAGGAGATCCAACCAGTCCATCCTAAAGCAGATCAGTGTGGGTGTTTTATTGGAAGGACTAATGCAGAAGCTGAAACTCCCAATACTTTGGCCACTTGCTACGAAGAACTGACTCATTTGAAAAGACCCTGATGCTTGGAAAGATTGAAGGCGGGAGGAGAAGGGGATGACAGAGGATGAGATGGTTGGATGGCATCACTCACTCAATGAACGTGAGTTTGAGTAAACTCCAGGAGTTGGTGATGGACAGGGAGGTCTGGCGTGCTGCAGTCCATGGAGTTGCAAAGAGTCGGACACGACTGAGCGAACAATCTAATCTGAACTAAAAGAAAAGTTAAATAAACTAAGGTACATTTTTAACATTGTTTTTGCATTAAAAATCTGTATTATAAAGATTCAGTATTGTCAGTTCTCAAACTCATTTGTAGATTCAATGCAATTCTAGTAGAAACCCTAGCACACGGAATGTATCTGTGTGTAAATTGACAAACTGATTCTTAAATGCTTCTGGAAATTCAAAGGATTTATAGTATCCGGGACTCTCTTAAAAATTAACAAAATGGCAGAAGTTAATTTTGGATGTAAAGTTATAGTAATTTTGATATTGCTGTGATGATAATGGAATAGAGTACAAAATCTGAAAGCACACCAACAGATAAGAGTCTTTCATTTTTATTAATGTGGTAAATGTTGCAATAAATGTGGTAAAAACTTTCAATAAATGTTTAAGATTTTATCATAAGTATGTACATATTCTTTTAATCAAAATCTGTTTCCTTGGGAAATTGAGTGATATGAATTATGGCCTTTGAAATATGATCTGAGTTTAGGTCGCAGTTCAGTCGTGTATTAACTTAGCTATTTGTGTGAAGGCAGTTATTTAATCATTGTTAGTCTGATTTTCTTTATCTGTAATATAAAATACTAAAATTTCCCTCTCAGGATTTTGGTGACAGAAGTAACAAATATAATCCTCCCAGCACATTTTGGTATTGATAATGGGTACTTTTTATTATGTTTCTCAGAAACCATGAAAATTTTTCTTTTTTGGTAAGAATTCATGTAATTCATGTTTCACAAATTTGGATATCCTATTTATTATATTTAAGCTTACCAAATAGCCTCTTTTGTTATGGTTGCCATTGGGTAATTTTGTTGTTGTTGTTGTTATATGATACTCCTAATCCATTTGGATTTTTATTCATGATTAGTTTTCATGGTTTAAGAAAAGCCTATTATTGCCTTGTATTCATAAAGTAGTTTTGTAAACACTGATTCAGTTCAGTTCAGTTTCTCAGTCATATGGGACTCTCTGCAAACCCATGGACTGCAGCACGCCAGGCTTCCCTGTCCATCACCAACTCCCGGAGCTTTTTCAAACTCATGTTCATTTAGTCGATGATGCCATCCAACCATCTCAACCTTCGTCATCCCCTTCTCTTCCCACCTTCGATCTTTCCCAGCATCAAGGTCTTTTCTAATGAGTCAGTTCTTTGCAGCAAGTGGCCAAACTATTGGAGTTTCAGCTTCAGCATCAGTGCTTCCAATGAATATTCAGGACTGATTTCCTTTAGGATGCACTGGTTGGATATCCTTGCTGTCCAAGGGACTCTCAAGAGTCTTCTCCAACACCACAGTTCAAAAGCATCAATTCTTCGGCGCTCAGCTTTCTTTATAGTCCAACTCTCACATCCATACGTGACTATTGGAAAAACCATAGCTTTGACTAGATGGGTCTTTGTCGGCAAAGTAATGTCTCTGCTTTTTAATATGCTGTCTAGGTTGGTCATAGCGTTTCTTCCAAGGAGCAAGTGTTTTCTAATTTCATGGCTGCAGTCACCATCTGCTGTGATTTTGGCGCCAAAGAAAGTAAAGTCTGCCACTGTTTCCATTGTTTCTCCATCTGTTTGCCATGAAGTGATGGGGCCAGATGCTATAATCTTAGTTTTCTGTATGTTGTGTTTTAAAAGTGAATTTTTTTCACTCTGATCTTTTACTTTCATCAAGAGGCTCTTTAGTTCTTCTTTTTCTGCCATAAGGGTGGTGTCATCTGCATATATGAGGTTATTGATATTTCTTCCTGCGGTCTTACTTTCAGCTTTTTTTTTCATCCAGCCCAGCATTTCTCATGATGTACTCTGCATATAAGTTGAATAAGCAGGGTAACACTATATAAACACTGATTATTGTAGCATAATGAAAATTAAAAACCCTCAAATGATTAATGTTTTAAAAAATATTTAAAAAGGGATAGCTCTATTTTATCATAAGTCCTGTTATAGTAATTAAATGAGTAGAACCTAGTTTTTGTACATGCTAAAGATAGTATTTGCTCTTGAGAAATTTTATCTAATATAAGATAAATAAATTACATATTTATCAGTATTGTGTTTAGCTTCCTGTCAGATCTTTTGGGAAAGACTTCACTGTATTGAGCAGTGTCCCAAGGTGAAGAGGTTTATCGGGTCTTCAATAATGAAAGTAAGGGAAGTTCCAAAGATAAATTTGGATGAAATAGAATAGTTTAAAGAGTACATTGAAGCTCTAACAGAAAATTGTCTTTCACAGTCAACATATTACTTTGTTTATCTAACAATCATATATTTTTAACCAAGCAGAATTTTTAGTCATTATATATAATCAGTGCTTCCTGAATATATATGCCAGGGCTTCTCTGGTGGCTCAGATGGTAAAGAATCTGCATGCAATTCAGGATACTCCGTCAGAAAGATCCCCTGGAGATCGCAATAGCTGTCCACTCCAGTATTGTTGCCAGGAGAATTCCAATGATAGAGGCCATGGACAGAGGAGCCTGATGGAGTGCAGTCCATGGGGTTGCAAAGAGTCAAGAGATGATCGAGTGACTTCACACTGTAATCATTTAATAAGATAACCTCATATTAAACTTAGGAAGTTAGCCCAACCAAGTGATTCAATATAACATCTTTAATAATAACTTAGTGTGTTTCCCAAGGCATACAGTGAGAAATACAAAGCATCACCTATTTACATCACCTTTAAAACACTGAATCATCACTACTAACAAAGCTAGTGGAGGTGATGGAATTACAGTTGAGCTATTTCAAATCTTCAAAGATGATGCTGTTAAAGTGCTGCACTCAATATGCCAGCAAATCTGGAAAACTCAGCAGTGGCCACAGGACTGGAAAAGATCAATTTTCATTCCAATACTAAAGAAAGGCAATGCCAAAGAATGTTCAAACTACCACACGATTACATTCATCTCACACGCTAGCAAAGTAATACTCGAGATTCTCCAAGACAGGCTTCAACAGTACGTGAACTGTGAACTTCCAGGTATTCAAGTTGAATTTAGAAAAGGCAGAGGAACCAGAGATTAAATTGCCATCATCTGTTGGATTATAGAAAAACTGCAGGAATTCCAGAAAAACATGTACTTCTGGTTTACTGATTACTCCAAAGCCTTTGACTGTGTGGATCACAACAAACTGTGGAAAATTCTCCAAGAGATGGGAATATCAGACCACCTTACCTGCCTCCTGAGAATCTGTATGCAGGTCAAGAAGCAGCAGTTAAAACTGGACATGAAACAACAGACTGGTTCCAAACTGGGAACGATGTATGTCAAGGCTCTACAATGTCACCCTACTTATTTAAATTTTTGCAGAGTACGTCATGCGAAATGCAGGGCTGGATGAAGCATAAGCTGGAATCAAAATTGACAGGAGAAATATCAGATTATGTCACATACAGAAATGATACCACCCTTATGGCAAAAAGTGAAGAAGAACTGAAGAGCCTCATGATAAAGTGAAAGAGGATAGTGAAAAAGCTGTCATAAAACTCAGCATTAAAAAAACTAAGATCATGGCATCCAGTCCCATCACTTCATGGCAAATAGATGGGGAAACAATAAAAACTGTAACAGACTTTTATTTTCTTGGGCTCCAAAATCACTGCAGGTGGTTACTGCAGCCATGAAATTAAAAGACGCTTGCTCCTTGGAAGAAAAGTTACAACCAACCTAGAAGGCATATTAAAAAGCAGAGACATTACTTTGGTGACATAGGTCCATCTTGTCAATGCTATGTTTTTTCCAGTAGTTATGTATGGACGTGAGAGTTGGAGTATAAAGAAAGCTGAGCACCAAAGAATTGATGCTTTTGAACTGTGGTGTTGGAGAAGACTCTTAAGAGTCCGTGGACTGCAAGGAGATCCAACCAGTCCATCCTATAGGAAATCAATCCTGAATATTCATTAGAGGGACTTATGCTGAAACTGAAACTCCAATTTTAGGCCTCCTGATGCTAAGAACTGACTCATTGGAAAAGACCCTGATGCCGGGAAAGACTGAAGGTGGGAGGAAAAGGGGACAGAGGATGAGATGGTTGGATGACATCACCGACTCAATGGACATGAGCTTGAGCAAGCTCCAGTGGTTGGAGATGGACTGGGAAGCCTGGCGTACTGCAGTCCATGGGTTCGCAAAAAGTTGGAGATGACTGAGCAACTGAACTGAACTGAAAACACTGAAATATCAGACCAGTCTTGAGTGTGGAACATTCTATAAGACAGTGACCTGGCATCTCAGATATGTCACTGTCATTAAAGACAAAGGGGAGAGGGTGGGAGAATACTTTCAGAATTAGGGACAGTGAAGAGACTTGACAAGCAAATACAGCGCTTGATTGAACCTGAATCCAAAATTTTTCAGTAGAGGAAAGGAACTTGCTGCGAAGAGCATTTTTGAAATGATTAAAAAATATTCTCATATTTTTTATGAACTGTGTGTTAGATAATATTATTATATCACTTATATCTTATATTTATATAGTAAAATGTTTTTGATCTTTATGGAGAGAAATACTGAAGGACTTAAGGATCGTGATGTTTGGAATTATTTTCCAGCAGTTCAAGGGGGGAAAAAGTCGTTTGTGGAGTATGTTCCCGTTTGTAAATATAGATGCTCTAGGAGTGTTCATTGCACTTTTCTTTCAACTTTTTCTACAAGTTTGTTGAGCTTTTTGCCTGAGGCTGCAACATGCAGCTTGTGGAGTCTTAGTTCCCCAACCAGGTATGGTACCTGCACCCCTTACATTGGAAGTGCAGATTCCTAAGGACTGGACTACTGAAGAAATCCCAGTTTGTTATTTTTTCAAACAGGAAAATTGAAGAATACTCTGCAGGGGAAAAAACACATTTTAAAAAATGGTAGCAATTATAATAATAAATTAATACACTAAATATGCTTTTTTAACTTTTATGAGTTACTTTTTTAGAAATCAAGTTTCTATGGCAGAGTTTTTTCCCTTTTGATAACTTTTAAAAAATAATTTTCTAAACTTTATATACTGGGAATGGAGAAATCCAAAAAATGTTGCTCCTGCCTCCATGGGATTCTCCAGGCAAGAGTACTGGAGTGGGTTGCCATTTCCTTCTCCAGGGGATCTTCCTGACTCAGGGATCAAACCTGGCTCTCCCACATTCCAGGCAGATGCTTTAACCTCTGAGCCACCAGGGAAGCCCTTTTATTTCACATCTGAATGCTAATGAAAACTGACCTTTTAAAACATTAAAGTCATTTAAGTTATCTAACTGGGATTCATTGTTTAGCTTTGACCATCAGATTGTATTCAACATTTAGGTGTTGTAGTAAAGTAGCTAATCTCTATGATTATCCAGGTTTATACTGATTTTACAACTTACCAACTACATGATCTTGATGAGTCATTTAACATATCTATGCCTTAGTCTTCTCAGGTATCAAATAGGGAAATAAGAATACCTGTATCTTAGGGTTTTAGTAATGATTAAATGAGTTAATCTATTTGGAGCACATACAAGTATTTTAAAAAGTGTACCTGCTGCTGTTGCTCCTGCTGCTGTTGTGTTTGTTATAACCCGGCCCTTTTCTAAGAAAATGTGAGTAAGACTGTTAAGACTGGACTGCCATTGAGGAGTTCACAGTGCAGTAGTTTGACTCAAAGAGAAGGTAATTTTACATTTTATATTAGAAGTTCATATAGAGCATTGCTTATTTGTTTAGTCATGTTTTCAATCAGGTACTGAGTTCTACGATATAAAGCATAGCTTTCAGCTCAAGAGACAGGTAAGAATATACTTTGCAGAGTGTTTTTAAGTGTCACAGTAATACTACTCAGAGAAATTTAACAAATTGGCATCCATAAAGAAAGCTCATGATTTTTGGATAGAGATTAGAGAAATGGGGAAAGGAGACACTGCGAGCTGGGATAATGACTTGGGGAAGGGCACAGGTACATGTAGTACCTCCAGTGGATTTGAATGTGTATGTGTGTATTTATATAGGAAAATAATCTTCAGAATGTTTAGATTTGAATTAAATTCTGATTTTAAGACTTCATTTTCTATATCCATCTTATTTTTGATAGCATTCTGTTTCCTAAGTCATACTTTGAAACAGGGATATATATATATATAATCCTGAAAATGCTGCTATTATTCCACCACAGTTAGAACAAGAGAGGATAATTTTCTGATTATCCTCCAGTTGGATCAACCTAAGTTCTGTGCATAGTTACTAAATACAGACTCAGAATTAAAACTATTTCCAGTTTACTTGTCAAAATGGAATTCATAGTTTGTTTTTTTAGGCCTAACACACAGCTAATATATATAACATACTGAAACCACCAAAAGTCAGGGAGAAAAAGTCTTGTGTAAATTGGAATAATATACTGGGGTTTGAATTGCTCTTAGAAATTCCTTTAAGAATCATGTAAAATGATTTGAGTTTCTATAAGTTTGTTGGATTACAATGGCCCACATTAATGTTGCCTTGTTACAATAAAATTTTAACCCATATTTTTCAACATGTTGGAGCATTTAACCAATTATTCTGAAAATGAATTGTTTTTCCAGTCATAATCTCTGTACTTAAAAATTCCTTCCATTAATTAGGGAAACCACCATTTCTCTTCACTGGGTACATTTACAACCATTGTCTTAAACACCGTCTCCCATTCCTTCTGTCATTTGCTTTGGAGAGTACTGTATCTACACAAGGAGCTGAGCTGACCTTCCTGCAGGGATGCCCTGGAGTCTACAATGATCAGAATAATTAATTTATTTGTGTCTTCTGTTATGTTTGTATTTTTTGACAATAAGAATCCTTACTACTTAAAAAAAAATTCATTCTGTTTCTTTAAAATTCATAGCACCTATATTTGGAAAATATATCAATAAGGAGGAAAATAAGCATTTTTAATTGTGTTAGAAAAGATTTTCCAAATTAGATAAAAATGTTTGACAAAGTAAAATCTTTATGAATTCATTTCAATATTGATTTTATCAATGTGTTTCTGAAAAGATACTTTTATAGTAATTTTGAAAAAGTTCAACATATGGTATATATTACATAATTAATGATAGCATAAAACTATGTTAACACATAAAATATCGTCAGAGATTTACAAAAAGCCACAAACTTAATTATACTGAAAAAAATTGCAATTGAAAATGCAGTCCTTTGTCTTTTTACATTCTCTCTGTATATTTAGATGGTACCAGAGATATTATAGGAGAAGGCAATGGCACCCCACTCCAGTACTCTTGCTTGGAAAATCCCATGGACGGAGGAGCCTGGTAGGCTGCAGTCCATGGGGTCGCTAGGAGTCGGACAAGACTGAGCGACTTGACTTTCACTTTTCACTTTCATGCATTGGAGAAGGAAATGGCAACCCACTCCAGTGTTCTTGCCTAGAGAATCCCAGGGACAGGGGAGCCTGGTGGGCTGCCGTCTATGGGGTCAGGAAGAGTTGGGCACAACTAAAGTTACTTAGTAGCAGCAGCAGCAGCAGCAGCAGAGATGTTATATCCCTATGTAGTATATGATCTCCAGCATATGTTGCTGAATTAGGACAAAGCTTCAGTGCCTAATAATTAAAATTATTTTCATAGTGCTATATTAATACTAAATAACAAGAAAAAAACTCTGATCTAGTGTCTTACTGTCAAACTTCTAATTGAAATGATCCAAAAGTTCAAAGATTTCAGTCAATACATTCATTTCTGCCTGATAACGAAGTTTTTTGCTTTTGTTTTATCCTTGGGCATCAGTTCATCTTTGTCTTAATTGTCTTAATTTTCAACTGTTAGGATTGAACTCAGTAATTTTTAGTGCTCCCTCCAGGTTGAAAATTCTGTTGATTTTTCTTTTATTAACTCACAGATAGCTTCCCAGGATGGAAGTAGTGTTGTACACACTGAGATATCAGCTATTCAACCATATTTGCACCCATAGATCTGTGATTAAATTTTACTTATTTATATGAATTATGTAATTCTATGGAATGTAATGTCTATTTCAAAAATATGACACATTTAGTCACTCAAAATAATAACCCTATAGAATTCTAGTAGTAAGTTTTTTTTAATTAAATATTAAATTGCTTAAAATGAACATGAGGAAAAGATGTCTGTTTACAAAGCTATTTATAAAAGTCTTCATAGTTCTAACTTGAGACAAAGATCAACCTTTTGTCCACAGTGCCTTGTAGACAGAAGATACATAGTGAGTTTTTGTTAAGTAAATAAAATGTGATTTAATTTGCTATATTCCATTTCCTTAAATTTTTATTTTATTACAGAAGTCTTCAAAGACACAAAATTGCAAAAATAATGTAATGTAGCCACATCTACCCATTACTAAGATTCAGCAGTTACTAGGATTTTGCCTTCTTGCCTTTAAAAACATTTTTACATTCAAAGATTTCCCTTAAAATATATGACCCCCCTCCTTTTTACGCTATATTCTTTGTATTTTAAAGAAAGTAGTCTTTTTTTTTTTTTTCTATTCCTGAAGACCTCACTTCTGAGGCCCTTCATTTCTTTGCTTCAAGCTTTTTACCTTTTCTTCACTATTATCCTGAAATTCCTTTAATCTCTGATCTGTATTGAATCCTTAGTTTCTAGAATCTCATGAGTTCTTCTGTAGTTAAATCCTTATTTGAAAGGTACACATCCTCTGTTAATCTTCTGAGAAAAATACAAGGGAGATAAATATTTGGAACCTAAATACTTCAGTCTTTACCATTTACTCTCATGCTAGATTAATAGTTTGGCTGCATATGGAATTCTAGAAAGAATATTTCATTTCTAATGTTGAAATATTTGCTCTATTATATTCTACACTCAGATGTTGCTTTTGAGAAGTTTAAGTTCATTTATTTTGTAAGCCATTGTTTGTGATCTGGTTTTTCTCTACAAGCACTTATAATCTATCTTTATCTTTGATTTTTAAAAATTCCCTAACAATGTTATAATGACAGAGGTCTCTTTTAGTTCCTTGTATTAACTTACTGATTCCTGGAAATCTAGACAATAAGAAAGTTTTGGTGCACTTTAAAATGCAAATGTAAATGCTGTTCTATGTAATTTCCTTCCTTCAATTTTTCTATTCTTTTTTTTTGGAATATGTGATAGAAATTTGGCTTCCTGGAATGTCCGTCTACTATTCTCATTATTTTTCTCTCAATCCCCTCCACCCACCCCACCCGCAGCATTTTCTCTGTTCGTTTGAATTCCTTTTTTATAGTTTCACTTTTTGTTGGAGACTCTTCTCAAATATCTGGTCATGCTGGTTGTCCATTTATATTTAGGAATGATGTGCTAAATATCTCATTAGACTTTACACAAGTGAGACATTTTGATCTTAGAGTATTTGAGTAAAAGACCACTTTGTCATGGGAAAGGTAGCTTGTGCCAGCACAGTGTCTCAGTGATAAAGAACCTGCCTGCAATGCAGGAGGTAGGAGTTCATCCCTGGGTCCGGAAGATCCCCTGGAGACAGAAACGGCAACCCACGCCAGTGTTCTTGCCTGGGAAATCCCATGGACAGAGGAGCCTAGTGGGCTACAGTGCATGGAGTCACAAAAGAGCTGGACATGATTTAGAGACTAAACAGCAATAACAATTCATAGCTTCTCCAGTGTAATGTCGATCCTCCAGTTTTCTGTTCAAGTGAACTTGAACCTGAATGCTAGTCAGGGAACGTGTCTTAAGGACTGACAATTTGTAGTATGTAAATTTTCACATAATCACCTTCACCTTGGCCCATTTTCAGCCTAGCACTTCATTCTGAATCCTGTCTTCCTCTCTACTTGGGAGTTCCTGAATCTGAGCCCTTGTAGTTCTTTCATAGTTCTTTCTCCATTATCCTTCAGAGGCAAGGGAATGTGTGGTTCTGTGGGATGTGAATGGGAATCTGAAAGTACAACTCTTAAGTCATTTCCCCAATTTTTCAGCCCCACTAGATACGTGGTTCTACCACTTTTTGAACTTCACAGGGTTCTTTGGATGAAGTAGCTTGTTTCTTACTAATATATCTGCCAGCATTTATACTGTAGCTTTCTGTACTCTGCTCACCTAGGTACTACTTTTCTTTATGCTTTCTGCCTTCAGATATTGTAACCTGTTATAGGTTCTTCTACCTTTATTTACAAAGGTGTTTTGTTTTAGTTTCTCCTCTATATTATTTTGAGGTAGTTTTTGGCAAAGAATGTACATTAGAAATGTCTACACTCTGGCATCAGAATTGCTATCTTAAAACCAACTCCATATCTTTCCATTTTCTCTCATTAAAGTCTGTGAATAATTGGAAATGATTATAATAAATGAAAATTTCCTTAGTGTCTGAATTTTAAATAATCTACTTCATATAAATAAGTATTTAAGAATCAGTAATATTGATAAAGCTTTCTATGTTGAAATCCAGAAGCCTCCACTGACTACTAGGATCAAGCAAACCAATTCTGTTTAAGTCATGAGAGCCTCTGGATTGCTAGATGCTACATCTCCATAGACTCAAGCAAATGCATTCTTTCTCCCTTGGGTATCTTACTTTTACAATTTAATTGGGTAAATTGTTTGTTATTTTATTGAAAGTGATTCTCCAAAGAATGAAGCAGATTTCAGGTTTTTTAGGAGGATAAAGAAATGAGACAGAAGGTCATATTTAAATATCAAAGTATCCATATGCATAACTCAAGCTGAATCGAACAACCTCTGGGTATGATTTTTAACTGTAATAGCATGAGATCCCTTAGCCTAATTCACTCCTTCTTAGTACAGCATCCTCAAAGTGAAGGAGAAAAAAGAATCAATAATATTTTATGGTTGAAGATAGATAATATGCTATTTGATCAGGGCAAAAGTATGGCATTAATTTTGGCAGCATTTCCAGATTAAAATAATAACATACTATTAACATTTGCCAAAAATAATGATCTATCTCATTTGCATATGCATTTATTGATCACTTACTATTAATCGTCAGAAATGGTGACATTTATTGTTCCTTGAGTATGTGTAGTCCTGCTTTGAGAGAAGAAATGACTTTTGAATGATCACTCAGTTCAGTTAGTAAGTTTTGCCTATGAAAAAAACAAAATTATGGGTTTTTAAATTAAAAATTAAATACTTTGTGTGTGTTTACTGAGTTTATTTATACTTTTGTTTTAGTGATTACCTTTATACTTCCACAATTTCTTATCTTCTTTTATAAGTCTTATTTAACCTTTTACTATCTGGTTTATCTGGTTTTATTGATACCCTTTAACTCTCATCTGTCACCTATTTTGAGCTTATATATTTCCTTCTGTGTTTGTCTTTTCTTTCCTTTGTTAGTTACATTATTTCTACTTTCTCCCAATGTAAAATTTGTACATTAGTCTTTCATCTTTATTTTTGTTTTAGTCACAGATGTACCTGTATATATTTTTTTAATGTTTAGCCCCATTTTAAAACTGTAAAAAATTCTTCAGAAATACTCATGAGTACACAATACCCTAAATTCTGTGTTGAAACAGTTTTTCTGTAGTCTTAATATATTTAAGGGATACCTTAATTGGACATAAAAATCTTTGATTGACTCATTGAGATTTCTGAAGTTTACCGTTCTAGTGTTGCCTTGCTTTATGTGTTGGTTTTGAAAAGTTTGATACCACTCTAATTATTTTGCCTTTTATACATTATTTGACTAGATGTTTGGAGGAGTTTGTCTTTATTCTTGAAATTTAGTGGTTTTGCTCTGATATATCTCTAGGTTGTTCTTGTGTTACTAACTTGCCCAGATATCTGATGGACTCTTTCCATGTTTAGATTTAGGTCTGTCTTATTTTTCAGAAGTTTCCTGGGATTATAGTTTTAAAAATTAATTCCATTTACTAGTACTTTTTTTTAGGGATTCAAACAGTGTGAATGTTATTACTCCTTTTTCTGTCTTCTTTTTCCATTATTTTTTCTCTTTTTACTTATTTCATTATCATTCTCTTAATATTCCGTATTTTTTCCTTTTTTAGTGTCCCTTATTACATTTTCATTTGAGTTTATTCTTTCTTAAGCAACCTGTCTTTGTCTTTTGTCTTCATTATTGAGTTCAGTCCACTCTCTTTTCTTGTTTTCTTAATTTTTATTAGTTTTTAAATTTCAGTTACATGGTAGGTTTTCATATCTTCAAATGCTTTCTTGAGTATATTTAATTCCTTTTGTGGTACTAAATTATTTTCTTTTGATTCATGGTTGGTTTTCCTTTGTGGAGCTTTCCTTGGTTGATAGGGGCTTCCCAGGTAGCTCAAACAAAAGAATCTGCCTGCAATGCAGGAGACCTGGCCCTGGGTCGGGAAGATCCCTTGGAGAAGGGCATGGCAGCCCACTCCAGTATTCTTTCCTGGAGTATGCCATGGACACAGGAGCCTGGTGGTCTTCAGTCCTTGGGGTTGCAAAGAGTTGAACATGACAGAGTGACTTCTACTTTCACTTCCCTTGGTTGATACATGTTGATTTTCACTTTTGATGTTTCCTAGCTATCTGTTGCCAAGAAGGCAATGGCACCCCACTCCAGTACTCTTGCCTGGAAAATCCCATGGATAGAGGAGCCTGGTAGGCTGCAGTCCATGGAGTCACTAGGAGTTGGACACAACTGAGTGACTTCACTTTGACTTTTCACTTTTATGCACTGGAGAAGAAAATGGCAACCCACTCCAGTGTTCTTCCCTGGAGAATCCCAGGGACGGGGAGCCTGGTGGGCTGCCGTCCATGGGGTTTCACAGAGTCGGACATGACTGAAGTGACTTAGCAGCAGCAGCAGCAGCTATCGTTGTTGATGTTCAGTCACTAGTAGTGTCTGACTCTTTGAGACCCTATGGACTGTGGCGTGCCAGGCCTCCCTGTCCCTCACCATCTCCTGGAGTTTGTTACTATCTGTTACTAACAGTTTGCTATTTGTCCCTCTGTCTCTTATTCAGAGAGAGAGAGAGAGAGAGTGAGTATGTTATTATGGTCCTTTAAATAACTCTTGGTGTAATAGTGCCCTCTTCCATCAGTAGGTCAAAGTGCAAATTTGTTAGTAAATTTGTGGAGGCACTGGGAGAGACAGGAGTTATTTTCAGTGGATTTGTTTCAGACGGGATTAGGGATTATGAATTCCCCTACTTTGTGCTGTCTTTCAAAACTCTAAAAATTTACCCCTTTGATTCTTATTCTTTTCATGACTCAGTTGGCAAAGGGACTTCTTCTTTTTTTTTTTTTTTTACCTTTTTTCCTCACTTAGAAATTATTCATTTCATAGAATGGCCCTTCACATTTCTGTGCTTTTAAATTCCTCCTCTGATCTACCTGGACACCTATTAAATACTTTCATATTTAGGATGGAGGTCATCTTTCTGACAGTGGTTTTAGTCCCAGTTACCAGCTTTCTTGTTAGCCAATATTTTTTGTCAAACTACCTTTGCTCTCCACAAGGCCTCATGGTAGAATGGAGGTGGGCATGAATATAAGAAAATCTTGCAGTGGTATATGGTGATCCTTCTTTTATTTGCAGTTATTTTCTACTTTAGGCATTGTTTTTCTCATCTTATGCTAAGGACATGTTGTTTGGGTAGATTTATTTTTCTATGCTGGCACTGTAATATTTCAGAGGGAGACAAGACTTACATGGAAACTACTGCTTCAACTACCTGGCATTTCTCCAATTAATTTGTTTTAATTTTATATACCATCTCTTCTTCTCTGCTTGTCTTCACGTGAAGTTCTAGACTCCTTCATTCAAAAAGGATTTAAAATATTTTTATCTCTGTATGTGAAGTCTTCTAGGGATGCAGTAATGAACAGAGCAGATGTTATTGCTCTCATATATATATCATTCCAGTAGAAGAAAGAAAGAAAGTAAAGACATATATAATATAATGTTACATAGTGATGGATAGTATGTTTAAAAATAAATGCATTAAGCCAGGCAGAAATGACAAGGCTGAGGAGTTTGTAATACTTTGTACAATAGTTGATGAAGACCTCTGAAGAAATATTATTTGAGCAAATTATGTTATAGAACAGTAATGTACATCTCCTTATATTAGCATTTACTTCATATAAATCCTAAAGATTGCTGTTGTTCAGTTGCTCAGCCGTGTCTGACTCTGCGACCCCATGGACTGCAGCACACCAGGCTTCCCTGTCCTTCACCCTATCCCGGAGCTCAAACTCATGTCCACTGAGTCAGTGATGCATCCAACAATCTCATTCTCTGTCATCCCCTTCTCCTCCTGTCTTCAGTCTTTCCCAGCATCAGGGTCTTTTCTAATGAGTTGACACTTTGTATCAGGTGGCCAAAGTATTGGAGCTTCAACTTAAGCATCAGGCTTTCCAATGAATATTCAGGGTTGATCTCCTTTACAATTGACTGGTTTGATCTCCTTGTAGTCCCAGGGGCTAAAGAATCTTGTCTAACACAGTTCAAAAGCATCAGTTCTTCAACACTCAGCTTTCTTTATGGTCCAACTCTCACATCCGTACATGACTAATGGAAAAACCATAGCTTTGACTGTACAGACCTTTGTTGGCAAAGTAATGTCTCTGCTTTTTAATATGCTTTCTAGGTTTGTCATAGTTTTTCTTCTGAGGAGGAAGCATCTTTTAATTTCATGGCTGCAGTCACCATCTGCAGTGATGTTGGAGCCCAAGAAAATAAAGTCCGTCACTGTTTCCATTTATTCCCCATCTATTTGCCATGAAAGTATGGGACCCGATGCCATGATCTTCATTTTTTAAATGTTGAGTTTTAAACCAGCTTTTTCACTCTCCTCTTTCACTTCATCAAAATGCTCTTTAGTTCCTCTTCGCTTTCTGCTGTAAGGGTTGTATCATCTACATAGCTGAGGTTACTGGTATTTCTCCTGGCAATCTTGATTCCAGCTTGTGCTTTATCCAGCCCAGTATTTTTCATGATGTACTCTGCATATAAATTGAATAAACAGGGTGACAATATACAGCCTTGATGTACACCTTTCCCAATTTGGGACCAGTCCGTTGTTCCACATCTGGTTCTGTTGCTTCTTGACCTGCATACCGATTTCTCAGGAAGCACGTAAGGTGGTCTGGTATTCCCATCTCTTTAAAGAGTTTTCCACAGTTTGTTGTCATCCACACAGTCAAAAGCTTTAGCGTAGTCAATGAAGCAGAAGTAGATGTTTTTCTGGAACTCTCTTGCTTTTTCTATGATCCAGCAGATGTTAAATCAAAAAAATGTCTAAAGTTTGTAAAGATCTTACTAGACCCATTCCCATAATTTACATTTTATTTTTTTATTTTTTTCATAATTTACATTTTAAAATAACAGGATTAGCCAGAAGGTTTTTAGAAAGGAGAAACTGTCTTCAAGCAGGATACATTATTGTTATATAATCCTTAGTACAGAATTTAAACTGAGTTGTTTGTTGTCTAATCATCAGTTCCAGGCTTAAAGAAAAAACTGTTTTATGTGACTTAAGACCAAGGAATGTAGAGGGAAAAAAAAACAAAACAAAACCCAAGTTTGTTCTTTCCTCCTCCTTGAGAACCCCAGACCCCTATCTCCGCTTCAAGAGCCCCAGACCTCTTTCTCCTCAGGGATCCCCAGACTTCTTATCAACCTGCCTAGGAATTGACTCTCTCAGTTCTTATACGAAAGTAGCATTTTTCATCTCTTCAAGAATGAAAGCCAGGTAAGCGAGTGTCTTACTTTTAGCTTTGGCTCTCAAGAAACTTAGAACCCAGTTCAGAGCCAATTCAAGCCAATTCAAGACTCCTGTGCCATGTATTTCTTTTTCCCTCAATCTTAACCTGTTTTAAGTGATATTTTCCCTCACCCTTTTTCTCAAAGTTGCTTCATTAATTATGGAGTGTGACTGTGGAGCATATAAACAAGTAAGCAGATGTACGAGTCAGTAGGCTGGAGTGCAAGCACCTCCTCATTTGATTATTTGTATGACCTTAGGGAAGTAGAGCAACCTCTCTGGACTGTAGTTTCCACATCTGCAGAATGGGTTTATAGATCAAATCTTTCTAACTATAGAACCGTATTTCCATGGGAAATTACTCAGATGTAATTTGAGTTCAGCCCAGTGCCATAGCTGCAGCCCAGTGTGTGTTCAGCCCTATGCCACAGCTGCAGGGAAGCTAATTATGATATCTTCTTAATCTAGATATAATAGTCAGTTACCTCTTGGAACAAAAAAGCATAACTTTATTTCACTATGGCCAAGTTTTATATTTTGCTGCAATCTCCCTTTCTCCAATCTTCATAAAGATTTTGAGTTTCTCTGTGATGGAGTAGAAGTCTTAAGAACAATGAGTAGGTATTTCATTATTCCAGAGCGGTGGTTTTTGTATTTTAACATGCACCAAAGTCACAAGGGGCCTTGTGAAAACACAGTTTGCTGCATCCATCCCACGGTTTCTCTTTCGATAGGTCTAGGTTAGGACTCAGAATTTGCATTTTTTAGGAAGTTCCAGCTGATAATGAAGCTGCTGATTCAGGAATTGCACTTTGAGAATTACTGTCCTATGTCTGTTAAAAATGCATTTTAGTCAGTTTTCTTATTTTAAAAATTATGTCAGATCGTGTAACTTGATAACAGCCAAGACAAGTAATGTATAATATAATATGTAAAATAATATTTAAATAATATACAAAGCTTCTGATGTGATGAAGCTGTCATATCTAGCAACATGGGCTTTCCACACCTTTCTGATGACTTGTACTACTGTTATGAGTGGATAGATACCAATCCAGCAGCAATCTGAGTTGGCTTCAGCTATAAAGCAATTATTCAAGTCTAAAAGCGGTCTTCTCCTGTTGACGTGCTGGAGACACCTAAGCAGAAAATGTCAGGGTCAATATAAGTGCATTTACTGACAGTTTAGCTCTTTGCCATGTCACAGAAGATGGGTTGAAATTTGGCTTTTATCAAAAATAGAAACACCGACCACTTAGAATGATAAAGCAATAGCTTTCAGCTTAGTCATTTTCCATTTATAAAGCACTTTTATAGAAATAAGCAAGCGGTTGTTTATTTTCATGTAGTTTCATCTTCATCATTTCTAAACTCAGATTTACAACAACTGTGTCCAGAAGTAATGGGGAGAAATCACTAGTTTGCATTGCATTAAAGTAACAACAGAGGATCACTTCAAGACAAAATATAACCAAAAGGAACGATCGTCTCACCATAGGTTCTTACAGATCACTTGTGTTCTCTAGTATTTGTGTTTCAGAGCCTGATCTATGTGTTTCGTAAAATTTAATCTTAGATAGAATTTTTAATTTTTCATTAAACCCTCAATTAATTAGTTACATGAATCAGCAGTTATAATAAGTTACATTTCTAGCTCACTGAGACCTATCAGTTTCTGGATGAAAGGGACTCCTTCAGACTATCCCTTCAAATGTTTTTTAAAACACACTTTTCATATGTACATGTTTTTTATGTTATTTAATGCTTCCAAAGGTATTTTAAAATCAGGTATGAAAACAAGAAAAATGTCTATAAATATATAGTTAAACACAATGTATTATATCCATGCAATATGGTATTATTTGGCAATAAAAGGAATCAGTGTACTAAATTCATTCTATACTATGAGTAAACTTCCTATATGTTATGCTAAGTAAAAGAAGCTGGGCATAAAAGATCACATAATGTATGATTCCATTTTTTGAAATATCCAGAATAGGTAAATTCAGAAAAACAGAAAATAGATTGGTAGTTGCCTGGAGCTAGGGGCTGTGAAGAGCTGACTCACTGGAAAAGATCCTAAAACTGGGAAAGATTGAAGACAGGAGGAGAAGGGGATGACAGAGGATGAGATGGTTGGATGGCATTACCAGCTCAATGGACATGAGTTTCAATAAGCTCTAGGAGTTGGTGATGGACAGGGAAGCCTGGTGTGCTACAGGCCATGGGGTCGCATAGAGTTGGACACGACTGAGCTGAACTGAACTGAGGGGCAATGTAGGGTTACTTCTTAACGGGTATGGGATTTCTTTTTGGAAGTGATGAAAATGTTTTGAAACTATATATAGGTGATGGTTGTACAACACTATGAACATACCAGATGACATTAAATTGGTCGCCTTAAAATGGTTAGTTTTATTTTATGTAAATTTCACCTCAATTAGGAAAAAAATGGGGTAACTTGAAACCTAACTGAATTCCAGAATTTTTGACATGGACGGGCTTCTCAAGATCATCTACCCATTCTCCTGTCATGAAGAAACTGAAGTTCATTAGGACTCTCACTCAAATATTTACATGTAGCTTGTCCAAAACATAGACCAGAGTTTGAAATGTCTGAATTTCTAGTCCAGCGACTTTTTTAAAAGTGGGACTTGCTGCTTTATTATCTTTTATCAGGTTAAATATTTTAGGTGAAATACTACTCCACTTGTTACTTACGCATTAAAATAACAACAAAGAAACATAGCTTCATAGCAGGTGTTTGTTTTAGTAATTTCCCAAAAAGCAGACCAGAGCTTGAGTTAAAAGAGGGTTATTTTCTGCAGTACATAAAAGAAGGCACCCTGTATTTTAATGCTAGTCCACAGTTGCCTGGTTTGTGAACCCTATGGTTCTACCATTATTATGATTCATTTTTAAAAATTCAAAACTATTAAATTTTTGTTAGCTTTTTACCACTGACAATTTTTATTTTTCCAACATAGAAGAATATTCACAGTATAAAAACTAAATGTTCCTGCCTACCTTATGGTGGCCAAAGGCTCTGTTTACAGCCATTATCCTCAGAGGCACCTAGGGAGAAATACTGAGTGGGACTAAAGGGTATAGACAGAGCAGCAACTGCTAACACAACATAACTTATGTCCTTTAAAACTGAGCTTTATACTCATATGTAGGTAGGTAACTAGCCTTGATTTAGTGCTTACCTCAGAAAATAGTTATATGTTCTTATTTCAGGGGAAGACACCAGAAAATACAGAGTTTACCCTTGATCAGTGTGGGAATGTAATGGTGCCATCATCCCATGTAGTCAAAAACCCCCATCAGTTCAGTTCAGTTGCTCAGTCGTGTCCGACTCTTTGCAACCCCATGAATCACAGCACGCCAGGCTTCCCTGTCCATCACCAATTCCCGGAGTTGGACGTGGACCCAAACCCACGTCCATCGAGTCGGTGATGCCATCCAACCATCTCATCCTCTGGCATCCCTGTCTCCTCCTGCCCTCAATCTTTCCCAGCATCAGGGTCTTTTCAAAAGAGTCAGCTCTTTGCATCAGGTGGCCAAAATATTGGAGTTTCAGCTTCAACATCAGTCCTTCCAATGAACATCCAGGACTGATCTCTTTTAGGATGGACTGGTTGGATCTCCTTGCAGTCCAAGGGACTCTCAAGAGTCTTCTCCAACACCACAGTTCAAAAGCATCAATTCTTCTGTGCTCAGCTTTCTTTATGGTCTAACTCTCACGTCCATACATGACCACTGGAAAAACCATAGCCTTTACTAGATGGACCTTTGTTGGCAAAGTAATGTCTCTGCTTTTTAATATGCTTTCTAGGTCGGTCATAACTTTCCTTCCAAGGAGTAAGTGTCTTTTAATTTCATGGCTGCAGTCACCATCTGTAGTGATTTTGGAGCCCAGAAAAATAAAGTCAGCCACTGTTTCCACTGTTTCCCCATCTATATCCCATGAAGTGATGGGACCAGATGCCATGATCTTCGTTTTCTGAATGTTGAGCTTTAAGCCAACTTTTTCACTCTCCTCTTTCACTTTCATCAAGAGGCTTTTTAGTTCCTCTTCACTTTCTGCCATAAGTGTGGTGTCATGTGCATATCTGAGGTTATTGATATTTCTCCTGGCAGTCTTGATTCCAGCTGGTGCTTCCTCCAGCCCAGCGTTTCTCATGATGTACTCTGCACATAAGTTAAATAAGCAGGGTGACAATATACAGCCTTGACATACTCCTTTTCCTATTTGGAACCAGTCTGTTGTTCCATACCCAGTTCTAACTGTTGCTTCCTGACCTGCATACAGGTTTCTCAAGAGGCAGGTCAGGTGGTCTGGTATGCCCATCTCTTTCAGAATTTTCCTCAGTTTATTGTGATCCACACAGTCAAAGGCTTTGGCATAGTCAATAAAGCAGAAATAGATGTTTTTCTGGAACTCTCTTGCTTTTTCCATGATCCAGCAGATGTTGGCAATTTGATCTCTGGTTCCTCTGCCTTTTCTAAAACCACATATGATCAACTATATTGCAATAAAAATTTTAAAAAGAGAAAAGCCCTGTGTGTCGCTTTAGAGTCACCCTCCACATCCATCCATAAGCATCCACAGGTTCACCAACTGCGGATCGTGCAGTACTTTCACATGTATTACTTGGGGAAAAAAATCCATAGATAAGTGTACCTGAGCGTTAAAACTATTGTTGTTCAGGATCAACAATATATAGTTGTTGTTAGTTGTTGTATATAGTTTTTTTCTCTCTAAGCTCACTTTATCATTCAGTTTCTTCATGATGTTCATTCTTACGAGGAAGCTACCTCTCATATTATCCTATATTGGCTTTCCTATTAATTTTTCTCTCCTATGTTCATTTTATCTCAGTGGCATTTTTTACTCAGTAGGTTGTATTTCCTACTTTTCCTTCAATCCAGGAGTCAGCAAAATATGTCATCTGGGCTACATTTGGCTCACTGACTGTTCTTGTAAATAAAGTTTTATTGGAACACAATCATTCTCCTTTTTTGTGTTATTGTATATACCTGCATTAGTATTAAAACACCAGAGTTGGGTGGTTGCAACAGAGATCACAAATCTAAAATATTTACTATTGGGCCTTAAAACATTTACCAGTCTTTGGTTTTGTTGTCTAAGTAGAAGGTGAAGAATAGATTCTACAGAATGAATAAATAAAACCAGCAAATGATAGGATACGGGAAAGTGTAATAGAATTTGTACTTAAGCTAGTTAGCAGCTCTGTGTGGTCAGTAAAAAAGTTTCTTGAAGGTGAATCATCAGAGAAAATGTAGAAAAGACAGATTACTGTCGTACTTACTAGTTTTGATGGCATGTCAGAAATGAGGTGTATTGTTTAGGAAATAAGCCATGTAAGCTTTTTGAGCAAAGGAGCTTTGCCAAAGCAGGATACTGTTGCAGTAATGTTTACAAGCCAAATGAGGATTGTATTAGTGGAAAATTAATACTAATGTATTAATGAGGTAGAGCATAGTTGTAAGAATTTCTAGAGATAAAAATGATAGGCCATTTGATTTGAAGAGAAAGAGTTAATAATTCTCAAACTTCATTGAGCAGGAAATTGGAAAATTATTTATACATATTTTGGAGATGAACTGATTTTTATGGAAGGTTTAAGTTAGTGGAGAAGGATTATAACATTATATAGCGTAAGAAACAACATTGTTTACTAGGTATCAGCGATAGCAAAGTTATTAGGGAATCTCAGCCAAAGGCAGTTTTTCATTGGCCTTATTTTACCAATGAAATTGTAGCCTATCCCATTTCCATCATCTAATTAGGGTCCATCTCTTTATAAAATCCTCTTTCTTTTGGTCTCCAGAATTCTACCCTTACACTCAGATTTACTTCTGTTGTCTCACGCAGAGTAAATTACTGACATTTTCTAAATACTCTGAATCATGCCCAAGAAGGGCTTTAGCTCTCTCAAATAAAAATTCTTATCACAGTATTTCCTTCAACTAAAGCCATGATTTGCAGACTCTGTACTGAGACATTCCATGGTCCTGCTGCAGCATATTCAAGAGTTTTGTAGGGGGTTTTGTATCAGGGTAATGCATAGTCCTAACATCAGATTGTGATGCATTCCTTGGGGATGATGTCCTATGGGAATGGTTGCTGTGATTTTTTAAAAAATCCTGAAAATTAGTGCAGAATAGGAAATGAGAGTTGCACTATTCAGTTAGAATCCAAGGCTTGAAGAGTTGTGCAATACCCGTAAGCACCATATCCCATTAGTAAGTGTTGTGCTGGTTTTTTAATGAAGTAAAAATAAAAACTTTTCAGTTTATATGTATTCTTTTTTCAAACCATGTAATAAACTGTTAAGATTATCAGTAGTTACTAAGTTGTTCAGATCTGTAGATCTGACTATTATCAAAAGTAGAACTCTTACGTATTTCTTAGGGCACCATGAAAAAGTTGTTTGTTCACTAAGGGTGTTGTGAACTGAGAAAGTTCAGATTCTATGACCTAAAGAGTTGTCCAACTCTAAAATAAATATACTCTTCCTTTAGCATGTGAAAATGCATCAATCCTTTTATTTCTCTTTCTGAAACTGCATTTCATAGAGTCACAGATGTAGAAAACAAACTTTGTGATACCAGGTGGGAAAGGGGGAAAGGATAAATTTGGAGATTGAGACTGATATATACACACTACTGTCTATAAAATAATTAATAAGCACCTACTCTGTACCATCCCTTGAAGGAGGGAATGGCAACCCACTCCAGTATTCTTGCCTGAAGAATCCCATGGACTGTGTAGCTTGGCGGGCTACAGTCCATAGGGTCACAAAGAGTTGGACTCTGAGTGACTATGCATTCTCATGCACTGTATACCACAGGAAACTCTACTTAATCCTCTTTAATGATGTATATGGGGAAAGAATATGAAAGAATGTGGGTATGTGTATAACTGGTTCACTTTATTGTACACCTGAAACTAACAGTATAAATCAGCTATACTCTGATAAAAATTTAAAACAATAATAGATGGAAAAAAATAGCATTTCAGTTACATGGGATTTTATGTAGAATCTCAATAAAAATTTAATCAGATATTTTTAAATTATCTGTACACTGTGCTTTGTGCTATCAGATCAGATCAGATCAGTCGCTCAGTCATGTCCAACTCTTTGCAACTCCATGAATCGCAGCACACCAGGCCTCCCTGTCCATCACCAACTCCCGGAATTCACTGAGACTCACGTCCATCGAGTCGGTGATGCCATCCAGCCATCTCATCCTCTGTCGTCCCCTTCTCCTCCTGCCCCCAATCCCTCCCAGCATCAGGGTCTTTTCCAATGAGTCAACTCTTTGCATGAGGTGGCCAAAGTACTGGAGTTTCAGCTTTAGCATCATTCCTTCCAAAGAAATCCCAGGGCTGATCTCCTTCAGAATGGACTGGTTGGATCTCCTTGCAGTCCAAGGGATTCTCAAGAGTCTTCTCCAACACCACAGTTCAAAAGCATCAATTCTTCAGCGCTCAGCCTTCTTCACAGTCCAACTCTCACATCCATACATGACCACAGGAAAAACCATAGCCTTTACTAGATGGACCTTTGTTGGCAAAGTAATGTCTCTGCTTTTCAATATGCTATCTAGGTTGGTCATAACTTTCCTTCCAAGGAGTAAGCGTCTTTTAATTTCATGGCTGCAGTCACCATCTGTAGTGATTTTGGAGCCCAGAAAAATAAAGTCTGACACTGTTTCCACTGTTTCCCCATCTATTTTCCAAGAAGTAATGGGACCGGATGCCATGATCTTCGTTTTCTGAATGTTGAGCTTTAAGCCAACTTTTTCACTCTCCACTTTCACTTTCATCAAGAGGCTTTTGAGTTCCTCTTCACTTTCTGCCATAAGGGTGGTGTCATCTGCATAGCTGAGGTTATTGATATTTCTCCCGGCAATCTTGATTCCAGCTTGTGTTTCTTCCAGTAATAAAAAGTACTTTTAACCTTAACTTTACAATCAAGTTAGGGAGGTAAGACAAATATAAATTGCTTAAATTATTAAGTAAAATAAATAGTCTTGGTTATTTATTTTATAGTATATATTATGGAGGTTCAAAGAAGAAAGAGTATATCTGTTGGTAGGAATGCAGTATGACTTTGTGGGATGAATGTTCAATTTAAAATGGACCTTGATGGAGGGGTAAAAGTCCAACAGGTAGAGGGGGTGGATATTTTAAACAAACAAAACAAAACCATAATGACTAAGAAGATTTATTTTGGGGGAAGCAATTCATTCTATATGAGTGAAGGAAGGACATACCTTGTAGAGTAGTAAAGGTTACAGCTGATATACTCTGCAAGTTGGAATATTATTGTGGAGAGTTTTGAATGCTGGGGTGTGAGACATTTGGATTTAATTTGCTAGTAAAAGAAGACTGATTGGGGTGATTAATCTGTCAGCAGGATATAGGATGATTAAATCAAGGAGAGATAGGAGGCAAGGAGCTTTTGGAAAGGGAATGATGGATTTTGTTTTATGTATTTGTATTTCAAAGGAAATACCGAGCTCTATATTCAAGTTTAAAAGCATATTTTTGAGCAGCATTATAACTAAGAGCTATAAAATAGAACTCAATATTAATAGAAAAACAAAACTTTGTAACGCTCTTGATATTACTGCAGAAATAATATTAATAAAATGTTAATATGTGTGGAGTGCATGCTTCAAGCCAGGCATTATATGAAGCATTCATTTAATTTTCACAACAACCTTAATTGGCATTAGTATTCCCATTTTATAGATAAAAACCTAGGGAAGTTACATAGCTCAGGTTACATAAGAAGTACTAAGACTGGCAAACTGTTTAAATTAAGTATCAGTTCAGTTCAGTTCAATCGCTCAGTCATGTCCGACTCTTTGCAACCCCATGAATCGCAGCACGCCAGGCCTCCCTGTCCATCACCAACTCCCAGAGTTCACTCAGACTCACGTCCATCGAGTCAATGATGCCATCCAGCCATCTCATCCTCTGTCGTCCCCTTCTCCTCCTGCCCCCAATCCCTCCCAGCATCAGAGTCTTTTCCAATGAGTCAACTGTTTGCATGGGGTGGCCAGAGTATTGGAGTTTCAGCTTCAGCCTCAGTCCTTCCAATGAACACACAGGACTGATCTCCTTTAGGATGGAGTGGTAGGGTCTCCTTGCAGTCCAAGGGACACTCGAGTCTTCTCCAACACCACAGTTCAAAAGCATCAATTCTTCGGCGCTCAGCTTTCTTCACAGTCCAACACTCACATCCATACAAGGCCACTGAAAAACCATAGCCTTGACTAGATGGACCCTTGTTGGCAAAGTAATATCTCTGCTTTTTAATATGCTATCTAGGTTGGTCATGACTTTCCTTCCAAGGAGTAAGCGTCTTTTGATTTCATGGCTGCAGTCACCATCTGCAGTGATTTTGGAGCCCAGAAAAATAAAGTCTGACACTGTTTCCCCTGTTTCCCCATCTATTTGCCATGAAGTGATGGGACCGGATGCCATGATCTTCGTTTTCTGAATGTTGAGCTTTAAGCCAACTTTTTCACTGTCCTCTTTCACTTTCGTCAAAAGGCTCTTTAGTTCTTCTTCATTTTCTGCCATAAGGGTGGTATCATCTGCATATCTGAAGTTATTGATATTTCTCCCGGCAGTCTTGATTCCAGCTTGTGCTTCTTCCACTCTAGCGTTTCTCATGATGTACTCTGCATATAAGTTAAATAAACAGGGTGACGATATACAGCCTTGATGTACTCCTTTTCCTATTTGGAACCAGTCTATTGTTCCATGTCCAGTTCTAACTGTTGCTTCCTGACCTGCATACAGGTTTCTCAAGAAGCAGGTCAGGTGGTCTGGTATGCCCATCTCTTTCAGAATTTTCCTCAGTTTATTGTGATCCACACAGTCAAAGGCTTTGGCATAGTCAATAAAGGAGAAATAGATGTTTTTCTGGAACTCTCTTGCTTTTTCCATGATCCAGCGGATGTTGGCAGTTTGATCTCTCATTCCTCTGCCTTTTCTAAAACCAGCTTGAACATCTGGAAGTTCACGGTTCACGTACTGTAGAAGCCTGGCTTGGAGCATTTTGAGCATTACTTTGCTAGAGTGTGAGATGAGTGCAATTGTGCTGTATTTTGAGCATTCTTTGGCATTGCCTTTCTTTGGGATTGGAATGAAAACTGACCTTTTCCAGTCCTGTGGCCACTGCCGAGTTTTCCAAATTTGCTGGCATATTGAGTGCAGCACTTTCACAACATCATCTTTCAGGATTTGAAATAGCTCAACTGGAATTCCATTACCTCCACTAGCTTTGTTTGTAGTGTTGCTTCCTAAGGCCCACTTGACTTCACATTCCAGGATGTCTGACTCTAGGTGAGTGATCACAGCATCATGATTATCTTGGTCATGAAGATCTTTTTTGTACAGTTCTGTGTATTCTTGCCACCTCTTCTTAATATCTTCTGCTTCTGTTAAGTTCGTACCATTTCTGTCCTTTATTGAGCCCATCTTTGCATGAAGTGTTCCCTTGGTATCTCTAGTTTTCTTAAGAGATCTCTAGTCTTTCCCATTCTGTTGTTTTCCTCTATTTATTTGCATGATCGCTGAGGAAGGCTTTCTTACCTCTCCTTGCTATTCTTTGGAACTCTGCATTCGGATGTTTATATCTTTCCTTTTCTCTTTGCTTTTTGCTTCTCTTCTTTTCACAACTATTTGTAAGCCCTCCCCAGACAGCCATTTTGCTTTTTTGCTTTTATTTTCCATAGGGATGGTCTTGATCCTTGTCTCCTGTACAATGTCACGAACCTTCGTCCTTCGTTCATCAGGCACTCTGTCTATCACATTAGTCCCTTAAATCTGTTTCTCGCTTCCACTGTATAATCATAAGGGATTTGATTTAAGTCATACCTGAATACTAGTTCATTTAACCTCTGGCTCTGAGCATTGAGTGAATCCATCTCAGATTTTGACAAATTATTATTATTTTTCTTAAGTATGTCTTCTTTTTTATTAGTTTATTTTTCCCTATCATTCCTGATCTCTCCTAATTCTTCTTCACTCTGTGGATACTCCAGTGTGTTTGATATGTGTCTTGCATGCTTGAAAAATGAATCATCATGTTTTACGTGTGTGCACGTGTGTGTTTATTGTACACAATATATAAAAGGATGAACTATACACAATCTGATGCATATGTTTCTAGTATATTACTTTATATCTTTGTATAATAGTATGTATTCACCATATTTTCTGTGTCTTTTTCCCTAGAAAGGGACTTCCAGAATGCTTCACATTTCCTTTTACTTTCAGCAAAGCTGTGTTAAATATCCTTGCATTTATCTCCCTGAAATCCATATTCTTTCTACTATTGCTTCCTCCTATTACATGCTTTTGGAGGTGTTTATTTCGTATGGAAGAAAACCTGACATCTTTTCACCTGTTCATGTTTTTTTAATCCTGAAAAAGATTAATATATTTGTGGAATGAGTGATTTTATTTATGCTTCCAAAAGGAGCCAAAAGGCAGGAAGAACTAGGTGAATTATCCTGTTCCATTGTTGGATTACATTTAGTCAATGGTAAAATAAGCGTTACAGCATCACTAGTATATTTTTTCTGACTTTCTTCTTTTAGTGATTCTTTTCCTGTTGTTGCTATAAGTAGTGCATATCATAGCATTGTAATTGTAAACAATTTATACATTATCCTAATGTTGGTCGAAGTCAGTATTTTTCTTACAATCATATAGCAACTATGCTTTGTAATAATTCATACTTGATCCTCACACTCCTACAAGGAAATACATTTTATACTCCAAGAGGTTTGCAGAACACATAGGACCCATTAAAAGGAAGAAAACACACTGTATGATTTTTGTTTTTTTTTTTTTTTGGCTTCTTATTTATTCATTCTCTCAACTAGTCTTGACTAGTGTTACTGTGGCACTTTCGTTATGGTGTGGAAAACAGACTAATTATGTTCTTTAAAACAGACAACAGTCGTACATCTTGAGATACAGCATCTGGTACTCTCAGCCATCCCTCATCAGTGCTAGTCTGCATTTGGTAGGGCTTCTAGTTGTCCAAATATTTTTATGTTATGGTATATTCTTATTTTTTAAAATACTTATTTATTTATTTTTGGCTGCGCTGGGTCTTCATTGGTACGTGAAGACGTTCATTGCGGCGAGGGGGAGCTATTCTAATTGCTGTGCGCAGGCTTGTTACTGCAGTGGCTTCTCTTGGCGTGGAGCACAGGCCTGGGGCGGGGGCCGGGGCGGGGCAGGTGCAGTTTCAGTAGCTGTGGCTTCTGACTGCGCAGGTTCAGTCATTGTGGCTCAGGGGCTTAGCTCTTCCATGGCTTGTGGATCTTCCTGGACCAGAAATCAAACCTTTGTCCCCTGCATTGTCAGGCAGATTGTTAACCACTGGACCACCAGGGAGGTCCCTCTTTTAAAGAGAATAATCAAACCACTTCACCAAAATTTCAAAAATAAAAACATGAAAATCACCCATAATTTTTCTACTGAAATTTGACCATATCTGCTTTTGGAGTATTCCCTAGTAGATTCTTTTCCTATTGATACAATATAGTTTATAACCATATTTTGCATATACTGCTTGTATAGCTTCTGTTTCATTTAACACTTGTGTGGCATAAACATTTTCCACTTTGCCGCTTTGCTTCATAATTTTCCTTTTTAATATCTTCAAAGTATTCTCTAGAATAGCATTATCTAGTGGAAATACAATAAAACCCACATAATTTAAAATTTTCTAGTAGAGACATTGAAAATGTAAAAAGAAACAAGTAAATTAATGTTAACAATATATTTAACTTCAAATATCTAAAATAATTATCATTTCAACACATATTCATATAAAATTATTAATTATATTTTTAATCTTTTTTTCTTTGAAATTGGTATCTGTTTTACATTTGTAACACAGCACAGTCACTAAATTGTCAATGGTCAAAATGAAATGTAACCGTACCAAAACAATAAAAATGTGTTTAATAGAAGAATATTTTTCCTTCCTTCCATTTTGAAATTTCAAAAAAATTAAATCAGAAATTCAGTTCCACAGTCACACTAACCACATTTCATATGCTCATTATCGACATGTGGCTTCTTATATTTAAATTAAAATTAAATAAAATTTGAAATTCAATTCTTCAGTTGCACTAGCCACATTTTAAGTGATCCATAGCCAAATTTAGAATGGGTGTATATGCCAATTCTTACTTGACTACTTATTCCTCTATTACTGAATATTTATGTTTAAGTCACATGTATAGTATACTGATGTGTTCCTAAATGAATATTTTCCATATTTTGAATTATTTACTTGAGGTAGACTCTTAGAATTATTGCATCAAAGAATATGAATTTTATATTTCGTAATATTTTCAGTTTATTTTCTTGGAAAAGTGTCAGTTGCACTCCCATCAGCAGTAATAATATAGTGATTTTTAGCAACCTTTCCTCATCATTAAGTTACTACAATGATTTTATATTCCATGTATTTTATTTTGTTAATTGAACTATAGTTGATTTACAATATTACATTAATTTCAGATGTACAACATACTGATTCTATTTTTTAATAGATTTATATTTCATTTAAATTATTAGAAAATGATGGCTCATTTTCCTGTCATGTACAGTGCATATATTTACAGCCTATTTATTTTATACGTAATAGGTTATATCTCTTAATCCCATATTGCCATCTTGCCCTGCCCCACTTCTGGTAATCACAGTTGTCTTTTTATATCTATGATTATTACATTCATATGTGATAATAAAAAGTATCTGTCTTTCTCTGTCTGACCTATTTCATGAAGTATAATACACTCTAGGTCTGTCCACATGGTTGCAAGTGGCAGAATTTCATTGCTGTTTATGGCTGAGTAATCTTTATCCATTCATCTTTTGATGGACATTTAGTTGCTTTCAGCTGCTTTGAACTTTGGAGTGTTTTTATTGTTTTGAATTAGTGTTTTTGGTTTATTTGAATATATATTTAGCACTGGCATGGCAGGATCATATGGTAGTTCTATTTTTAATTTTTTGAGGAACCTCTATTCTGTTTTATGTAGTGCCAGTACTAATTTCCATTCCCACCAACAATGTTCAATTGTTCTTTTACTCCATATTTTTGCAAATATCTATTATTTATAGACCTTTTGATGACAGCCCTTTTGACAGATGTGACATGATATCTCACTGTGGCTTTGATTTGCATTTCTCTAATGATTAAGAATCTTTTCATGTGCCTATTGGTCATCTGTATATCTTCTTTAGAAATGTCTACTCAGATCTTCTGCCCATTTTTTAAATTGGATTGCTTACATTTTTTATATTGAGGTATATAGGCTATTTATATAGCATTTCAGATATTAACCCTTTATTGGTCAATTATTTACAAACTTCTCTCATTCCGTAGATTGTGTTTTTGTTTTGTTGATGGTTTCCTTTGCAGTACAAAAGCTTTTAAGTTAAATTAAATTCCATTTGTTTAGTTTTGCTTTTATTTCCTTTGCTTTAGGAGACAGAGTCCCCCCAAATTGCAATAATATCTGTCAAAGAGTATTTCACCTCTGTTGTTCTCTAGGAGTTTTATGGCATCCAGTCTTACATTTAGGTTTTAGGTCTTTAATACATTCCGAGTTTATTTTTGTATATGATGTTTGAGTATGTACTAATTTCTTTCTTCTACACGTAGCTGTCCAGTTTTGTCAGCACCAGTCATTGAAAAGACTGTCTTTTCTCCGTTGTTTATCCTTGCCTCCCTTCTCATAGATTAATTAAACGTAATGCATGAGTTTCTTTTGGGCCCTCTATTCCTTTCTGTTGATCTATGTTTCTCTTTCTGTGCCAGTACTATACAGTTTTGATGACTGTAGCTTTGTCGTATAGTCTGAAGTCAGGGAACAAGATTCTTCCAGCTCTCTTCTTCTTTCTCAAGATTGCTTTGCCAATTTGGGATCTTTTATAATTCCATATAAATTTTAGGATTATTTGTTCTTGCTCTGTAGAAGATGCTTTGAGTTGTCTGATGGAGATTACAATGAATCTATAGATTGGTTTTAGTGATATGGACATTTTAATCTTTTTAATTCTTCTATTCCATGAACATGGAATATCTTTCCTTTATTGTGTGTGTATTATCTTTCATTTTCCTTCATCAGTGATTTATAGTTTTCAGAGTATAGCTCTTTCACCTCCTTGGTTAAGTTTAGTTGTGGGTATATTATTTTTGATGTGACTTTAAATGAGCTGTTTCTTTTCTTTTAGTATTTTAAACACTTCAGTTCCTTACACTCCCCCATATTTAAGCTACCCTGAGAAATCCTCAGAGTGGCTGACTGACAAATCTGCATACTTGGGATTTCCAAATTTTATATCTGCCTCTGATAAAAAAAAATGGTTCTTTGGCTCTGCCTTGGGCCTTCCCCATTCCTTTTCCTCCTGCCTTTTTGTTCTGCTTCAGTTTTCATTTTAATGGATAAAATTGTCTCACTTCACCCTCAGTTCTGATTAATATTAGCCAGTCTCTAACAGTTAGGATCTGCTTTGCTTTTCATTGTTCTTATGGCCAAAGAGTAGCAGGGCTAACTGTTGTGCTGACTGAAATTCCTAATTAGGATATTACAAGAGTTTTGTTGATTCTATAGAGTGTTTTTCTAAACTATAGCTCTCTAAACTATTGGTCTGTTTTTATTACAAACCTGTTACTTGAAAAAAAATTTATACTGGCACTGTTTTTATTTTTGGTGATACTATACTCTGAAACATGTGGCTTAGCAATGGATATAAATCAAGAAAGAAAAATTATGGTTGGCATCAGTTTTAGGTCTTTGCACTCTAACAGAGCACAAATCCATAATTGCTCAAATACTAAATGTTTACTTAAAGAGAAACAAGAAACAATTCAAAAAATGGAATTAATTTAAATTGTGAATTTGCCTCAATTAAAAACTGACCTTTTTTTTGTATATTCTTTGTAAAATTGACAAAATGGAAATTCTGCTGTCCACATCACATGCTCTTATGTTGCATTTTAAAGTTAACACACATACAACATACACACATTTGGAATGAGGCCAAATTTAAACTCCAGGGGCATACTGTTCTGTACCTTAAATTACAATCAGATGTATTTTAGCACAGATCAAATTTTCAGTCTGAAGTTGGTGAGAAGCCTAATTATTTGACCAGGTTACTATTTATGTAGACCATTCTATGGCTGTCTGTGGTTAATCCACAGCTGGCAGAGTGCTAACTCTGGGAGGTTTTTATTTCATGCTGAAACAGTTTGGGGAGAATTAGGAGGAGGGGAGAGTTTTAAACTCTCCTCATTAAATAAAGACTAAAGAGCAAATACATCCATATTACTATGGAGACAAGATGCTATATACACTGTTCATCTTAATTCTCCAAGTGACAAAAATAGCAAAGCAGCTTGAATGCTCATAGTTCGCAAGTGACATGGTATTTGGTTAAAAAATGAAGATGAAAAGATTAAATGATATTACCTAATAATAAATGATGTTACCTTTCTAAAGAGTTGAATATTGGTAAAGAATTAATGGATTAGAATTTTAAATGATGAGAAAATTTTATGTTATTTTGATTGGAGAACATATTTCTTATAATTTTATTAGCAATACTTTAGTAAGAGATAATTATAAAGTTCTTTCTAAATACTTCAAGATTTTTAAGGGAAAGATACCCTTCAAAAATATACCCCAGTACACATGACTTCTGCCAGAAAGTTGATTTTTTAATGTTCAAAATCTTATTTTCTCTTTAAACTTTTTGAGTTTGCAAGAGGGATGTCGTTAGTCTCTCATTATAAGTGAGCATTTCAATAGCTCTTTTGTAACTTAAGGTAACTCTTCTTCTCTAATGAAATGGCACATATTAAGCATACACTACTCATATGATAAACTTTTCTCCTGATCAAATGCTATAGTTTCCTGCTTTGCATTTTATAATTGCATTTTTAAGGTTTACATTGTAGAGGCTGTGCTTCCCTTGTGGCTTAGATGGTAAAAAAAAATCCGCCAGCAATAAGGGAGACCTGGGTTCAATCCCTGGGTTGCGAAGATCTGCTTTTGAAGGGAACATCTACCCATTCCAGTAGTCTGGCCTGGAGAATTCCAGGACTGTATAGTCTGTGGGGTTGCAAATAGTCAGACATGACTGAGCAACTCTCACTTTCACTTTCACTTGTAGAGGCTTTTGTATTATGTATGTTGTTGGTGTTGTTAAGTTGCTCAGTCATGTCCAATTCTTTGTGACCCCCGTGGGCTGCAGCATGCCAGGCTCCCCTGTCCTTCACTGTCTTGTGGAGTTTGCTTAGATTAATCTCCACTGAGTTGTTAATGCTGCGTAACCATTTCATCCTCTGCCAATCCTTTCTCCTTTTGCCTTCAATCTTTCCCAGCATCAGGGTCTTTTCCAGTGAATCAGCTCTTCACGTAAGGTGGCCAAAGTATTCAAGCTTCAGCTTCAACATTAGTCCTTCCAATGAATATTCAAAATTAATTACCTTTAGGATTGACTGATTTGATCTCCTTGCATTTTATGGGACTCTGACGAGTCTTCTCCAGCACCACAATTTGAAAGCATCAATTCTTTGGCGCTCAGCCTTGTCTGTGGTCCAACTCTCAGATCTATTCATGACTACTGAAAAAACCATAGCTTGAACTATGCAGACTTTTGTTGACAAAGTGATGTCTCTTGTTTTTAATATGCTGTCCAGGTTTGTCATAACTTTCCTTCCAAGGAGCGTCTTTTAATTTCAAGGCTGCAATCACCGTCCACAGTGATTTTGGAGCCCAGGGCAAAAAATCTGTTACTTGCTATGAAGTGATGGGGCCAGATGCCATGATCTAAGTTTTTTGAATGTTGAGTTTTAAGCCAACTTTTTCACTCTCCTCTTTCACCCTCATCAAGAGGCTCTTTAATTTCCTCTTCACTTTTCTGCCATCAGAGTGATAGCATCTGCATATGTGAGGTTGTTGGTATTTCTCCTGGCAGTCTTGATTCCAGCTTGTGATTCATCTGTATTTTGTATAGATTTACTTGTATTCTCACTGAGAATGATTCTGTAGAGATAGCATTTCTAATTTCTCCTTTTTTTCTTTACCCAGGGTTTTTTCCTCACAGTTTCTCCAGAGTCGGTTTTAAAAGTGGCTCACCATGCTTCTGAAAACAACAGAATTTTCACTTTGAATCTGTCTGCACCATTTATTAGTCAGTTCTACAAGGAATCATTGATGAAAGTTATGCCTTTTGTTGACATACTTTTTGGAAACGAGATGGTGAGTAATTTTTTTAGATAAAAGTACCTTGCTTTTGGTTTCTGTTTGTGTATGTGTTTAGAAATACATAAATAAAAACTTAAATAACTGCATAAGTACACTTGAGAATTACACAGTAAAATGGCCTCAGTTTGGTCCAATATAGTTCATTATTTTCAGTATTTCCTTTAGAATATACTAATTCCTTACATAATAAACAATTAGTCTTTTAAAAAATTTGGTTGTTCAGGTTGATAATTTACACATGGTAACATTCACTCCTATGAGCTCCTATAACATTTCTATGAGCTCTTGCAAATGTATACCTGTTATGTGACTTGTAAGCATAAGCAAGATAAAAAACATTTTCATCATCTTTGTCGGTCAAGCCTTCCCCTAATCCTTAGCCCTTAACATAAACTGTTTTCTGAACTGTAAAATAATGTTTTTGTTTGAAATTTTCATGGATTAAGATACGTGATATCTAGTTTAAATAAATGTTTTATGAAGTTAAGTACATTTTCAAGGTCTTGAGTCAGTTTAATAAATTATGACTATATGGTTGTATATTGTAATTTGTAGTTAAATGTGTTTATATCAAGATTATAATTTCTTTCATTCAAACTTTAGTGAAAAACAAAATTTTTTTCTTATTTAATATTCATACCTTCTGTCTTACCTGTAGACTATAAAAATCCATAAATACTTGTGGACTATAAAAATCCTTGAAATAGAAAAAAAGGAGACGTTTGCTATATCTTCCTTTTATGAATGTGTGAAGTTGTGTGAATTACCTCAGAAGTCCATTCTGATTCAGATTCTATGATTCTAACTTAGTTTGATTATATTCACCAATTTTATATCTAAATAAAATAACTATATTGTCTGCCTAAATAACATAAAATTTGACCTGGAAGTAACTTGTGGGTTATTGGTGTGGAAATCATATGGTGTGGATATCTTCTAAGGGCCCTTAACCAATTGAAGGACATGCTACATTCTTAACGACTAACAAACTGACATAATGGGAAAAAATAGTGGTAAAAACCTTGATCTCCTAGGTATCTGCTAGAGGTCTCATTTGACTGAAATCTATGTTTCAGATTTTCCGTATTGTCAATGTTATTTTCTAGGTACAGGAAGCTCTTAAGAAAAGTGCTATTCTAGACTCTTTAAATAACGTTAACGAGTTGGTCATTAGTATAGCAGTCTGAGAGTGCTTGGGAGAAGTTGATACTTGAATCCAGAGTCCTTTATAGTTAGAAACAGTAGAATGGCAATACTTAGACTTTAAGAAGACAAACTTTAAAACTTTTAAAAAAGATAAATGTCATTCTAAAGAATGAGATTTGGAAAGTAAAACTTGAGAGGGTTGAATACCAGCAAAAATTCAGTTATGACTTTAAAATCTCAAATGACCTTAATTAAAAGGAAAATGAAGAAGAGCCTTAACAAGAATAAAAAGCTTGGAGAACATACAGAAAGCTGTTTAATAAGAGCTCACATTTGTAAAACATATGTAAAAATGATGGAAAGCATTTACAGAATGAAGGAGCAGTGCTGAAAGTTTGGCTGAGACATAGGAGAATAGAAAAGAATAGAGGCCTAAGAATGATTAGTTTTGCAGAAAATGCTGATAATATAAAAATGTTCTTTATTGTTTAAAAAAACTTCAAAAGTGCAAGCAACAAAAAAAGTAATTGGACTTCATTAAAATTAAAAACCTTTTTGCATCAAAGGACACTATCAAGAAAGTGAAAGACAACACATGGATGGAAGAAAATAAATACATCTGATAAGGGATTAATGTATATCTCAACAACTCAAATATATCTCGACACAGGAAACAATCCAGTTTAAAAATGATCAAAGGACTTAAACATTTCTTCATAGAAGACATACAGACTGGCAATAAGCACACATGAAAAGATGCTCACCATCAATGATCACTAGAGAAATGCATATGAAACCAAAATGAGATACTACTTGGCACCCTTTTGGATGGCTATTGTCAAAAAATGGAAAATAACAAGTATTGCCAAGAATGTTGAGAAATGGAAACCCTTGTGCATGGTTGCTGGGAATGTAAATGATGCAGCTGCTGTGAAAAGCAATTTGATGCTCCTCAAAAAGTTAAACAGGGAATTATTACCATTGTTGTTGTTTAGTCACTCAGTCATGTCCAATTCTTTGTGACCTCATGGACTACAGTATGCCAGGCTTCCCTGTCCTTCACCAGCTCCTGGAGTTTGCTCAGACTCATGTCCATTGAGTCGGTGATGCCATCCAACCACCTCAACCTCAGTCATCCCCTCCTCCTGCCTTCAATCTTTCCCAGCATCAGGGTCTTTTCCAATGGCTTGGCTCTTTGCATCAAGTGGCCAAAGTATTGGAGCTTCAGCTTCAGCATCAGTCCTTCTAATGAATATTCAGGGTTGATTTCCTTTAGGATTGACTGGTTTGATCTTCTTGCTGTCCAGGGGACTCTCAAAAATCTTCTCCAGCATCATAGTTCGAAGGCATCAGTTCTTCGGCGCTCAGCCTTTTTTATTGTCCAGCTATCACATCCATACATGACTACTGAAAAAACCATATCTTTGACTAGATTGACCTTTGTAGGCAAAGTAGGCAAAGCACTGTCTCTGCTTTTTAATATGCTGTCTAGGTTTGTCATTGCTTTTCTTCTGGCGAGCAAATGTCTTTTCATTACATGACTGCAGTCACCATCCACAGTGATTTTGGAGCCCAAAAAAGTAGCCTGTCACTGTTTGCATTGTTTCCCTATCTATTTGCCATGAAGTGATGGGACCAGATGCCATATTCTTTGTTTTTACTATTACCATATGATCCAACAATTCCACTTATAGGTATTAAAAAAAAAAAAAAAACTTCAAAGCAGGGATTCAAATGCTTTTACACCAGTGTTTATCAGCATTGTTCACAGTAGCCACAAGTTGGAAGCAAAGCAAATGTTTTTCAATGGTTGAATAGATAAATGTGATATATTAAATACAGTGGAATATGATTCAGTCTTTAAAAGGAATGGATTCTGGTAAAATACAGAATAAATTAAATAAAATCTTTTACCTGATACATGATAAAATCTGAATGAATTTTGAAGACACTTATGTTAAGTGAAATTAGCCCTACCTATACAAGCAGACACGTATTGGATTTTCCTATAAGAATTCCTCTGAAATGAAGTATTTAAAATAGAAAAACTCATAGAGAGATAGCAAAACAGTGGTTACCAGGCACTGAGGGGAAAAGGGAATTAGGAGTTATTATTTAATGAGTACAAAGCTTCTGTTTGGGATGACAGAAAACTTCTGGAAATGGATAGTAGAAATGATTGCAGAACATTATGAATATAATGTCAGTTAATTTAACACTTAAAATTGTTAAAATGGTAAAATTTTACTACCTTATGTACATTTTATCACAGTTTTAAAAATTGATTCTACAAATCAGTAAACTTTAAAGTTTGACTAGAACTTAGTATAGCTTATTAGGGAAATTATTTTTCCTTACCTAGAAGAGGAAGTAGTCAAATTACAAGCTACTACATGGCTCAAAAAGGGCTTCCCTGCTTACTCAGTAGCAAAGAATCTGCCTGCAATGCAGGAGATGCAGGTTTGATTCCTGGGTTGGGACTGCTACTGCTAAGTCACTTCAGTCGTGTCCGACTCTCTGCAACCCCATAGATGGTAGCCCACCAGGCTTGCCCGTCCCTGGGATTCTCCAGGCAAGAACACTGGAGTGGGCTGCCATTACCTCCTCCAATGCATGAAAGTGAAAAGTGAAAGTGAAGTCTCTCAGTCGTGTCCAACTCTAGCGACCCCATGGACTGCAGCCTACCAGGCTCCTCCGTCCATGGGATTTTCTAGGCAAAAGTACTGGAGTGGGGTGCCGTTGCCTTCTCCGCCTGGGTTGGGAAGATTCCCTGGAAAAGGAAATGGCAACCCACTCCAGTATTCTTGCCTGGGAAATCCTGAGCCTGGCAGGCTATAGTCCATGGGGTCGCAAAGGGCCAAACACAACAACCAAACAACACAACAACAGAACTCCAAATCATGTCAGGATGACTTTAACTTTTCTGATATGATTGTTATTCATATGAATTCATTTCACTAGATATGTAGTACTTGTATGACAGTCCAATAAGCAGTGATATACATATATAGTATATTTGAGATGATTTGTCATAATATGGATTATAGAATAATGAATATTGGATATAGGGCAATTTGATATATTTGATAATTATTGAACCAGTCTCAAAAAATTCTTCTGACAAATTAATACTGATATGCTTCACTATAAATGATTCAGATAAACTTGTGTTTGTGGATAATGTAGATATAGAGAATGCAAATAATGGAACATGTTAATAAATTATCAAATAAATGTCAAAATGAGACTTCTGACAATTTTAATAGATTAGAAATACCAGTTAAGTGATGAAATTTAATAAGGATAAATAAAAATGATATCATATTTGATTATAAAAAATATGGTATTATAAGATTTATCTCTTTGATCTCATCTTTCTTTGTTTTCCTCAAATATTCTAGTAATAATAAACTATTTTCAGTTCTCTAGGGAAAAAAGGGGGCATTTAACTTATAAATTGCAATGAAGTGTGAAATATATTTCTCAGTGTATACATTCAGGATTGCTCTGTCCTTCCCCCCACCTCTTTATCCCTCAAACCTCTCCCCCAAATCTACTGTGTTTAATATAAATTCTCAAAATGCCAATACCTAGCCAAAACTAAATACACTTGGCCCTTATTTTCTACCTAGTGCCATTTTTTTCTTTCATAGGATGTGTGCCCTTTGATTAACCCAGCTTACCACTTGAAGAGGGTTCCCATTTCATTGCAGAGGAGAACCCACGTAGAATTCAACAGTCTCTTTCAGTTGAGGAAATGGAGCTGCAAGTTTGGGAAGTCTAACAGCTAGCCAGCTAGTTTGCAATTCACAGTACCTGAAGGGAAAGAGCTACATAGACAAAGAACACAGGAGATTTGCGGAGTCCCACCCAAGTCTTTGAGCTGAGTACTGATCAGCCATGAGGAAACTAATGAAGGCTGAGGGAAAAAACCAACACTTGAGAAGATCTTTGGGCATAATCTTCAGAGTGCACAGACAGCCTGTAACCATCCTTATTGTACTAGCTAGAATTGAGACCCTTATCATAATTCATGGGCTTCAGATAGAGTACTTAGAACATCTCTGGGGCAAAATTAGTCTAGAATGTGTCTTCTTTTGTCCCTTATAACAATATTATCCCAACATGCATATGGTCCCCTGTATTGGTATGAAGTTTCCTTCTATTCATATTCAGAATACTGAGGGCTTTTTTCTAGAATGGATGTTGGATTTTGACATTGCCACCCCACCCCAATTTTAGAAAACCCAATCCAATAATACAAAAAAAGGATACTTCATTGTGACCAGGAATATTCAGTTGATTTACTGATCAATATAGTTCAACTTAGTAAAAATAAAAAGCATTACCATCTTAGTAGATACATAAAAGAAGATGTCAAAATCCAACATCCATCCCTGATAAAAAGCCCTCATAGTACTTAGAAGGGACCTTCTTCAACCCAATATGAAACATTCACAAAAAATATACAGCTAACATCATACTTAAATGATTAAAAACTGAGTACTTTTCTCTAATATCAGGGACAAAGCAAGGATGTTCGCTCTCTCCACTTCTATTCAGCATTGTCATATATGTTTTAGCCAATGTTAACAACATATGAAAAATATCCAGATTAGAAAGAATGAAGAAAAATTATCTCTATTATTAAACATAACGGTTGTCTTTATAGAAATCCTATTAAATCTACAAAGAGATATTAGAAATAAAAATGAGTTCAGCAAGGTTGTGGGATATAAGATAAACACACAAATAGCACTTGTATTTTTATATAGTAACAGCAAACACTCAGAAATTTTTAATCACTATTTTCATTACCAAAAAGATGTATAACATACTCTGGGATAAATTAAAAGATGTGCAACACTTGTGTACCAGTTACTACCAAATATTGTTCAGAAAAATTAAAGAGCTAAGTAAGTGGAGAGAGAAGGCCTGTTTGTGGATTTTAAGAGTCAATTGTGAAGATGTCAGTTCTCAAATTGGTCTATGGATTCAACATAATTTAATTTAAAATCCCAACAGGTTTTTTTGTTTGTTTTGTAGATGTCAACAAGCTTATTCTAAAATTAATGTGGAAAAACATTGGACTGAATAGTCACACAGTATTGAAAAAAAGTCAGAGGACCTGTGCTACATGGCGTCAGGACTTAGAAAGCTGTCAATGCAGTGTGTCACCTGCCTAAAGATAGGCAGGTTCCTAGCACCCCTTATCGAAGAGATTATCTTCCCTCCATTGTATATTCTTGCCTCCTTTGTCAAAGACAAGGTGCCCATAGGTGTGTGGGTTTGGTCTATCTTTCTGTTTTTGTTCCAGTACCATACTGTATTGACTGTAGCTTTGTAGTATAGTCTGAAGTTAGGAAGGTTGATTCTTCTAGCTCCATTCTTTTTCAAGCTTGCTTTGGCTATTTGGGATCTTTTGTGTTTCCCTATGAATTGTAATTTTTTGTTCTAAATCTGTGAAAAATGCCATTGGTAATTTAATAGGGATTGCATTGAATCTGTAGATTCCTTTTGGTAGTATTATCATTTTCATAATATTGATTCTTCCAATCAATATTGGAAGAACATGGATACGTGGATATCTCTCCATTTGTTTATATCATCTTTGGTTTCTTTCATCAGTGTCTTACAGTTATCTGCATACAGCTCTTTTGTCTCTTTAGGCAGGTTTATTCCTAGGTATTTTATTCTTTTTTGTTGCAGTGGTAAATGGAATTGATTCCTTAATTTCTCCTGATTTTTTATTATTAGTCTATAGGAATGCAAGTGATTTCTGTGTATTGATTTTGTATCCCACGACTTTTCTGAACATTATCTTTAGGTTTTTCTATGTATAGTCATATCGTGTCATCTGCAAACAGAGTTTTACTTCTTCTTTCCCAGTCTGGGTTCCTTTTATTTATTTTTCTTCTCTGATTGTCTTGGCTAGAACTTCCAAAACTATGTTGAATAATAGTGGCAAGAGTGGACACTGTTCAGGATCACTGTCTTGTTCCTGATCTTAGAGGAAAAGCTTTTAGTGTTTCACCATTGAGAATAATGTTTGCTGTGGGTTTATCATACATTGCCTTTATTGTGTTGAGGTAGGTCCCCCTCTGCCCATTTTTGAAGAGTTTTTAATCATAAATAGGTGCTGAATTTTGCTGAAAGCTTTTTCTGCATCTGTTAAGATTATCACATGGTTTTTATCTGGATAGCTATATGTGCAACAATGAAATTAGAACACTTCCTAACAGTGTACACGAAAATAAACTTGAAATGGATTAAAGACTTAAGTTTTAGACCAGAAACTATAAAACTCTTAGAGGAAAACATAGGCAGAACACCGTATGACATAAATCGCAGCAGGATCCTCTGTGACCCACCTCCTAGAATTATGGAAATAAAAACAAATAAACAAGTGGGACCTAATTAAATTTAAAAGCTTTTGCACAACAAAGGAAGCTATAAACAAGGTGAAAAGACAACCCTCAGAATGGGAGTAAATAATAGCAAATGAAACAACTGAGAAAAGATCCCCAAAATATACAAGCAGCTCATACAATTCAATACCAGAAAATAGACAACTCAATCAAAAAGTAGGCAGAACACTTAAACAGACATTTCTCCAGAGACATAGAGAAGGCTAATAAACACATGAAAAGATGCTCAACATTTCTTATGATTAGAGAAATGCAAATCAAAACTACAATTAGATACCACCTCACATCAGTCAGAATTTCCTTTATTAAAAAATCTACAGACAGTAAATGCTAGAGAGGATGTGGAGAAAAGGGAACCTTCTTAAACTGTTGGTGGGAAGTATATTGATACAGCCTCTGTGGATGACAATATGGAGATTCCTTAAAAAACTGGGAATAAAACTACCATATGATCTAACAGTCCCACTACGGGCGTATACCCTGAGAAAATCATAACTGGAAAAACACACATGTATTTCAATGTTCATTGCAGCACTGTTTAAATAGCTAGGTCATGGAAGCAACCTAGATAACCATCAACAAATGAATGGATAAGGAAACTGTGGTGTATGTGTATATATATATATATATAGAGAGAGAGAGAGGAATATTATATATGTGTGTGTGTGTGTATATATATAGGAATATTACCCAGCCATAGAAAGGAATGCATTTGAGTCAGTTCTAATGAGCTGGATGAACCTAGAGCCTATCATATAGAGTAAAGTAAGTCAGAAAGAGAAAAACAAATATCATTTATTAATGCATATATCTGGAATGCATAAGATGAGACTGATATGCATTTGAGTCAGTTCTAATGAGGTGGATGAACCTAGAGCCTATCATATAAAGTAAGTCAGAAAGAGAAAAACAAATATCGTTTATTAATGCATATATCTGGAATGCATAAGATGGTACTGACAAACCTATTTGCAGGGCAGCAGTGGAGCTACAGACATAGAGAACAGACTTCTGGACGCTAGAAGGGAAAGGAGAAGGTATGACAAATGGAGAGAGTAGCATGAAAACATACACACTACCACGTGTAATATAGTTCAGTTCAGTTCAGTCGCTCAGTTGTGTCTGACTCTTTCCAACCCCATGAATCGCAGTAATATAGTTAGCCAGTTGGAATTTGCTGTATGACTCTGGGAGCTCAAACTAGTGCTCTGTGACAATCTAGAAAAGTGGGCTGGGTGGGAAGTGGGAGATAGATTCTAGAGGGAGGTTCAGTTCAGTTCAGTTGTTCAGTCATGTCTGAGTCTTTGCGACCCCATCGACTGCAGCACACCAGGCTTCCCTGTCCATCACCAGCTCCTGGAGCTTGCTCAAACTCATGTCCATTGAGTTGCTGATGCCATCCAACCACCTCATCCTCTGTTGTCCGCTTCTCCTCCTGCCTTCAGTCTTCCCAGCATCAGGGTCTTTTCCTGTAAGTCAGTTCTTCCCATCAGGTGGCCAAAGTATTGGAGTTTGAGCTTCAGCATTAGTCCTTCAATGAATATTCAGGACTGATTTCCTTTAGGATGGACTGGTTTGATCTCCTTGCAGTCCAAGGGACTTTCAAGCATCTTCTCCAACACCACAGTTCAGAAACATCAGTCCCTCAGCACTCAACTTTCTTTTTAGTCCAACTCTCACATCCATCCATGACTACTGGAAAAACCATAGCTCTGACTAGATGGACCTTTATCGGCAAAGTAATATCTCTGCTTTTTAATATGCTGTCTAGGTTGGTCATAGCTTTTCTTCCAAGGAGTAAGCATCTTTTAATTTCAGTCATCATCTGCAGTGATTTTGGAACCCAAGCGAATAAAGTCTATCACTGTTTCCATTGTTTCCCCATCTATTTGCCATGAAGTGATAGAACTGGATGCCATGATCTTAGTTTTTTGAATGTTGAGTTTTAGCTTTTTCACTCTCCTCTTTCACTTTCATCAAGAGGGAGGGAACATATGTATATCTATAGCTGATTCATATTGATGTATGACAGAAAGCAAAGCAATATTGTAAAGTAATTATCCTTCAATTAAAAATAATTTTAAAAGAAACTGTATCAAAATAAATACTCCTTGATAAAAATGCTAAAATAGAATAAAGATAGGCAAATAGATCCATTAGACCAACAATTGATTTTTTTTTCAAAATTTCAGAAGCCATTCTGTAGAGAATAGTCTTTTTAACAAATTATACTATACCACTTGAATATCCATACCCAAAAAAGTAAGCTTCAAGCCATACAAAATACAACTGAATACAGCATACAGTAGCTATTCAAGTGTTCAACATTAAAAAGTTTGACCATGCCAAATATTTGCATGAGCTAGTTGAACTGTCAGATACTGCTGATGAAAATGTAAAGCGGTACAACTCCTTTGAAAAAATGGTGTCTTATAAAGTTAGATATATACCCACCATTTGACCTAGCTGTATTATTCCTTGGTATACACCCAGGAGAAGTGAAAATACATATGCATACAGACACATACACAAATGCTTATAGGAATTTTTATTATATTCAGTCTGGAAGCAACATAGTGTTCATTAACTGGTGACTAGATAAATTGTGATATATCTATGCAGTAGAATACTACTCTATAAAAGAAATGTATTTATACATACACCAACACAGATGAATATACATACACCAACACAATCTGAATATTTATGCTGAGTGAAAGATGAGCTGCCAGACAAAAACTACATTCTGTATGATTCCATTTAAATTCTAGAAAATTCAAAATTTGTAGATTCATGGTTGCTTGGGAAGGAGTTATGCTGTGAGGCAGTGATCACAAATGGACGTGATGAATTTATTCCTTATCTTGATTGTGGTTGTGGTTTCAGGACTTCACGCTTGTGTCAAAACATTAGATACTTTAATTTGTGCAGATAATTATATTTGAATTATATCTTATACAGCTGTTTTGAAAATATATGTACTGTGTGATTCTGTTTACATAAGTTTAAAAATGGAGAAAATTAACCTTGAGTTATTCAAATAAAAAGCTCTAAAGAATCAGTGTTAAAATGAAGACATGAAATAGGTGAAGGAAGTTGAGGTATCTCCCCTAAAAAATGAATTGCCAATTTTTTGTTTGGTTCACCACATACCAAATTTCTTTTATTTCTATGAAAGATCCCTTGTATTTCAAGGGCAGTATCAAGTCAGAGGAGGAGTATTTTGATAGTCCTGACTTTTAATTTTGACAGATTATTTTAAATTATCATACTTTATCATTAAATAATACTTTAAAATTACATTGGGCATCCACAATAATCATCATTTAATTTGCACATCAGTACTGTGGCTGGTTTTCTAATGCACGGGAAGTTTTGGCTTGATTCATAGTAAGTACCATTGACCTCTGAAAAACACAAAGGTTAGGGGTGCCAACTGTAAAGGCAATAAAAATTCTGCTTATAGTTTATGGTTGGCTCCCCACCCAAGGTTCCAAGCAAAGGCAGATCGAGTAGTGGTCCAGTATTTACTACTGAAAAGAATCTGCCCCTGTATGGAACCCTCCACAGTTCAAACAGTCTTGTTCAAGGGTCAACTGTACTGAGGTTTTGTTATGTACTGTTGAAGGTGTCCTTTGGAGTACTACTATTCTGCCTCTCAAGTTTCACTTAACTTTCTTGAAAAACATGCACCCTCTGTTCCATTGTTAAAACACCATAAGTAGTACCAAGTGAATAAGGAAAAAATGTTAAGCTATTTAGACTATTTTCTGATCGACCAGCTTTTTTTTCCTACAAATTTTTTTTTTTCTGATCGAGAGTCAATTTATTTGTTCCTAAGCCTTTTTACTGCAATTATTTGATTGACTCACTTGAATAATTTTATGCAGTTATAAAATACAGTTCAGTTCAGTTCAGTTCAGTTCAGTTCAGTTGCTCAGTCGTGTCTGACTCTTTGCGACCTCATGAATTGCAGCACGCCAGGCCTCCCTGTCCATTACCAACTCCCAGAGTCTACTCAAACTCACGTCCATCGAGTCGGTGATGCCATCCAGCCATCTCATCCTCTGTCGTCCCCTTCCCCTCCTGCCCCCAATCCCTCCCAGCATCAGGGTCTTTTCCAATGAGTCAGCTCTTCGCATGAGCTGGCCAAGGTATTGGAGTTTCAGCCTCAGCATCAGTCCTTCCAATGAACACCCCGGGCTGACCTCCTTTAGGATGGACTAGTTGGATCTCCTTGCAGTCCAAGGGACTCTCAAGAGTCTTCTCTAACATCACAGTTCAAAAGCATCAATTCTTCAGTGCTCAGCTTTCTTTATAGTCCAACTCTCACATCAGTACACGAGTACTGGAAAAACCATAGCCTTGACTAGACGGACCTTTGTATGCAAAGTAATGTCTCTGCTTTTTAATATGCTATCTAGGTTGGTCATAACTTTACTTCCAAAGAATAAACGTCTTTTAATTTCATGGCTGCAATCACCATCTACAGTGATTTTGGAGCCCAAAAAATAAAGTCAGCCACTGTGCTTCCTCCAGCCCCACATTTCTCGTGATGTAGTCTCCATATAAGTTAAATATTATTGAGCCCGTCTTTGAATGGAATGTTCCCTTGGTATCTCTCATTTTCTTAAAGAGATCTCTAGTCTTTCCTATTCTATTGTTTTCATTGATCGTTGAGGAGGGCTTTCTTATCTCTCCTTGCTATTCTTTGGAACTCTACATTCAAATGGGTGTATCTTTCCTTTTCTCCTTTGCTTTTCGCTTCTCTTCTTCTCACAGCTATTTGTAAGGCATCCTCAGAAAGCCATGTTGCTTTTTTGCATTTCTTTTCCTTGGGGATGGTCTTGAGTCCTGTCTCCTATACAGTGTCACGAACCTCCGTCCATAGTTCATCAGGCACTCTGTCTATCAGATCTAGTCCCTTAAATCTATTTTTCACTTCCACTGTATAGTCATAAGGGATTTGATTTAGGTCATACCTGAATGGTCTAGTAGTTTTTCCCACTTTCTTCAATTTAAGTCTGAATTTGGCAATAAGGAGTTCATGTTTTGAAATGTGAATTAATTTAATGAATTAAGTTCAGGGACAAAACTCAATAAAGACAAATTGCTTTAAAAAATTGTTCTTGAGGACTTCCCTGGTGGTCCAATAGTTAATCCACCTGCCAATGTTTGATTGCTGGTCTAGGAAGATTCCCTAAGCCACGGGGCAACTAAGCCCATGTGCCACAACTACTGAGCTCACTCGTTGCAACTACTGAAGCTCGTATACCTCTGACCTTTGCTCTGAAACAAGAGAAGCCCATACCAGATCTAGAGAAACCCTGCACACAAAACAGAGCCTGTGGTGCCAACACTAAATTAGTAATAATTTTTAAAAAGCTTCTTGAATTAGGTGTGAGCACACAAAGTTTGAAAGAGTAAAGGTTGAAGAACCCATAAATATCTGCACTCAGGGGTGTTTCATAGAAGTCTTCAAGTTTTGATTCTGCTTTAAAGAAACTGAAAGTGGAATTCATGAACTAAGAATTGTGGATCTGATTCTGTAGGATAGACTCTGGAGTATCAGTCAGCATATATACACTGAAATCCTTGACTCTACTGTAAATATTAACAAATGATGTATCTTTATATGTATTAAGAAAATGTCGATAGATTTTTTCAATTAAAAATTTTAAATTTAGTCAATTTGCTGATTTATTAGCCAACCACTGTTCCTTTCCTCTCCTGATAGGTAAAGTGAGGGATTTATATAGAAATACTAGATGATCTTTTAAAATTTTCCTTATAACCTAAGAATGTTTTTTTCAAAAACCATGGATTCATTTTCTAATGAATCTAACATTCTGATATTCAGTAACACTGACCAGTTTTGTTATAAATCAGCAGGTCCTTGTTCTGAAATCTAGAATATTACAGTCCCAAACATTAACTTTCAATAGTCTTTTTCATTGTTAATAGGCTTGACTATAATGTTTTATAAGCTAGATTTTCCCCCTTCTTTTACTTCTACTATTTCTTTTCTCTGTCTGATATGCCCTGGGAAAAGAATATTCTTCTCTAAGGGATATCTGAAAATATTCGGTTGAGCTCATTCTGAAACAAAGTACAAGTGTTCACAGGAATACCAGTGCTCCATTAATATGATAAAAAGAAAGTATAAAGTATTAACTGATGTGACTTTTTTTCTTTCTTCTATCATGGTAAAAAAGTACATAACAAATTTACTATTTTTGAGTGTATAATTCATTTAAGTACACTGACAGTGTTGTGCAATCATCGTCACTATCCAGTCACAGAACTTTTTCATCTTTCCAGTACAGTAGCTTTGTACTCATTAAACAATAACTGCTAATTCCTCTTTTCTGCCAGTGCTGGGTTATCACATTTCTACTTTCTCTATGAATTTGACTACTCTAGGTAGCTCAAAAAGTGGGATCATACCATAGTTGTCTCTCCAGCTTATTTCATTTAACATATTTTCAAAGTTCATCAGTGTTGTATCAGAGTTTCCCCTTTGTCTGTTTATTCATCTGTTGATGGATATTCAGTTTGTTTTTACCTTTTGACTTTTGTTAATAATACTGCTGTGAACGCTGGTATTACAAGTATTTGTTCAAGTCCTTGCTTTCATGCTTTTTGGATAAGTGGAAGTGGAATTTCTAGGTCATATGCTAATAATTCTCCTTTTAACTTTTTGAGGAACCACCAAATTGTTTTCCCCAGCAGGTACACTGTTTTATACCCACCAGCAATGCACAGGGGTTATTGTTTCTCTACAACCTTGCTAGCACTTGTTATTTTCCTTTTTTTTTTCCTTCTTTTTTTGCAGTAGCATCCTATTGGTGTAATGTAGCATCTCATTATCTCATTGTAATTTTGATTTGTGTGATTTACTTTTAGAAATTCATAGTGATAAATTTCTATGATACCTCAATTAAAAATATTGATAATCTGTTAAATTGCATTTTGTACTTTTAAACTGCACACCTGAATTTATTGGTTGTTGTTGTTAAGATAGTTTTAATATATAAATTACTTAAATGTTTGTATTTTAATTTGTTTCTGACATCTTCAAAGTTTAAAGCATTTCCCTTGAGCCACAACCATTTGTTACCTAGAGTCACATGTAATCAGCTTAATGAAGGACATTCTGCATGCAGGTAATTATATTCATTGATGTCTGCTAATGCAGTCTGCTTTGTAGTCATTATCTAGCAGTACATGACTAAAGAATTTGATTTTTCTTCTTGTTTTCATTTTTATTAAATTAAGGGTTTTTTTTTTTTTTTTTTTTTTTGAATAGTGTCATCTTGCAAATGGTTCTTAAGAATAATACCTTTCAAGTCTCTGTAATCACTGGATAATTAACCTGCCAGGATTAAGTACCCTCAACTTTGCTTCAGGATACTTAACTCTCAAATAAGGTCAATTATCTCATGATAATAACTGCTTTGTCAAGAGTTACCACTTAATTCCACAGTGAAACGTCATATTACTGGTACAGTGTGCTTTGAGATAGAGTTTAAATAATGAAATACAGGTAGAAAATTGGGCAGAAGAATTCAGTTACATTATTTCATAGATATTAAGAATGCTACATTTTAGATAAAACTCCTTCTCATAGACCTAGTGTTTTGAATCTCACAGATGATTTCTATTTATAAAGATTATGTGTTACTCGGTTTCATCCATCCTTTTGCTGGCAATATTCCCACACTGTACATTTTCTTACAGGGAAATCCATTTTAAACCTATGGATCCTACAGAGGATTCAGTATATTAAAAATCTCTAGTGCTGACCAGGAAAATTGAAATGACTCTCTTTTGTAAGTGATGATTTAACTTAAAAAAATATTTTATCAATCAATGAATTATAAAATAATAAATACAGCTCTGCACTTTTTTGTTGTAGTTTTTGTTGTGGCTTACTAGCTCTTAAATCATCTTACGTCAGTGATGTGCAGCCGAAAACAGGAATGCTACTTGATGCATCAGGACACTGAAAGAAATGTAAAATTGGCTTTCGTTATTTCAATCCATGTTTTCTAAGCTTAAATCCTGATCATTTTTTTACTAAACTAGGTGGAATAGGCTAACTTTTTCTTCTTTTTGCCTGGAAAGGAAGGGGACCTTTATTGACATTTATTGTTTACACCGTTAAATTCTTCTTTATCTTTCTAATGGGCTTCCCTGGTGGCTCACTGGTTTAAAAAAAAAAATCCACCTGCCAATATAGGAGACACAGATTTGATCCCTGCATCAGGAAGATCCCTTGGAGAAGGAAATGGCTACCCACTCCAGTAATCTTGCCTGGGAAATCCTATGGACAAGAGGAGCCTTGCAGGCATAGTCCATGAGGTCACAAACGGTCAGACATGACTTAGCGACTAAACAACAACAATCTTTCTAATAGCCATTGATTCTTTTTTTTTTTTATTCTTTTTGAAATTACGTTATAAAAATTAAGAATTGGAAAACAGAAATAGTTTTAATTGTAAATAATTTTTGGTAAACTCTATCTTATCTGAAGTATTCTGTCAGTGTCTATGCAAAGATGTCATTTGCAATTTCAATGTGAAAATCTGTGTAAATCTTTAAATTATGTGCACCAAATATAATAAGTGCTATACAGGCATACATTGTCATCCATGTAGTCTCTGTTTGGTTAGAAGACTGTCTTTATAAAGGTATTATTTTTAATTTGGGGGGAAATTTCCTTTCTCTCTCAAGTCTGTGCACATTTTATCCTTAAAGAATTCCTTTCTGAGTTCTTGTATCTTTTTATCAAATCTAATTCTTTAAGATAACATGATTTCCAAACATTTTCAGAGAGCCAGGTTGTCACCAGATCCATATTCTGACAATGTAAGAGATGGTCTTTTCTTTCCTCATATTAAGGTATTTCCAACATGAATATGGGAAATAAGGCTGTATCTAAAATGGTAATCCTACCCTTTTAAGTATACAAAAGTGTCTAGTTTCTTCCAAGGAAACATGGAAGTCACCTTCCTCTGACTGTTTGTATAGGTTTTTCCATTCCTGTCTCTTTTCTATCAGTATAAGCAAAGAAAGTGAGAGGAGCCTATGATACAGACAAAATCTAAGGTTATTATAAGGTCAGTCCAGGCAAATAGGAAATGATGTTTCAGAGAAGATACATAACCCCTTCATAAAAATTAAAACGTATGGTGCTCTTATAAGATTCTGATTTATTTTCTGTTAAGGATAATGAAATTTCAATTAAGATGATGTTGTGGCATTGCAATGCTGCTTAGTTTCTAGATTTAACTTGCTACTCAGGGTCTTTCTGATGTATTTTACTCACCTGGAAAAAAAATGAGATTTACTACAGCACAAGGGAGTCTTCTAATGTCAGTGACATGTTGTAAAGATAGGCTGTGGGAAGGATTTGGAAAGAGCCAAAAGTTATTTAACTGTAAGTTCTGTGCATCTTTTCCTTCCTTTCCTCTTTTTCTCTTCTGATTCCCACCAAATACCTCCTCCCTTCATTTCCCTCTCATCACCAAACTACATTGCCTCTGTAAGGATGAAAGGTCTTTTAATCATTCCTAAACTCATCATTTGTTAAAAAAAAAAAAAAAAATCCTGTGATTTGAAATGGTTTGAATTGCTGTGGAGATGATCATATTTTAGGCAGTAATGCTTTTCTGTGTTACTCAGGATTTCAGTTACTTTTTATTTGAATTTTTTAGTTCAGTTCATTTCAGTCATTCAGTCGTGTCTGACTCTTTGAGACCCCATGAATCGCAGCACGCCAGGCCTCCCTGTCCATCACCAACTCCTGGAGTTCACCCAAACTCATGTGCATCGAGTCGGTGATGCCATCTGGCCATCTCATCCTCTGTCATCCCCTTCTCCTCCTGCCCCCAATCCCTCCCAGCATCAGGGTCTTTTCCAATGAGTCAAGTCTTCACATGAGGTGGCCAAAGTTATTGGAGTTTCAGCCTCAGCGTCGGTCCTTCCAATGAACACCCAGGACTGGTCTCCTTTAGGATGGACTGATTGGATCTCCTTGCAGTCCAAGGGACTCTCACGAGTCTTCTCCAGCACCACAGTTCAAAAGCATCAATTCTTCAGCACTCAGCTTTCTTCACAGTCCAACTCTCTCATCCATACATGACCACTGGAAAAACCATAGCCTTAGCTAGACAGACTTGTTGGCAAAGTAATATCTCTGCTTTTCAATATGCTATCTAGGTTGGTCATAACTTTTCTTCCAAGGAGTAAGCGTCTTTTAATTTCATTGCTGCAATCACCATCTGCAGTGATTTTGAGGCCAAAAAAAAATAAAGTCAGCCACTGTTTCCACTGTTTCCCCATCTATTTCCCATGAAGTGATGGGACCAGATGCCATGATCTTCGTTTTCTGAATGTTGAGCTTTAAACCAACTTTTTTACTCTCCTCTTTTCACTTTTATCAAGAGGCTTTTTAGTTCCTCTTCACTTTCTGCCATAAGGGTGGTGTCATCTGCATATCTGAGGTTATTGTTACTTCTCCCGGAAATCTTGATTCCAGCTTGTGCTACTTCCAGCACAGTGTTTCTCATGATGTACTCTGCATATAAGTTAAATAAGCAGGGTGACAGTATACAGCCTTGACGTACTCCTTTCCAGATTTGGAACCAGTCTTATTCCATGTCCAGTTCTAACTGTTGCTTCCTCGCCTGCATACAGATTTCTCAAGAGGTAGGTCAGGTGGTCTGGTATTCCCATCTCTTGAAGAATTTTCCACAGTTTATTGTGATCCACACAGTCAAAGGCTTTGGCATAGTCAATAAAGCAGAAATCGTTGTTTTTCTGGAGCTCTCTTGCTTTTTTGATGATCCAGCAGATGTTGGCAATTTGATCTCTGGTTCCTCTGTCTTTTCTACAACCAGCTTGAACATCTGGAAGTTCACGGTTCACGTATTGTTGAAGCCTGGCTTGGAAGTAAGGCAATGCCAAAGAATGTTTTAATTACTGTTCTATAAATGTGGCACTATTATAGTATTTGTCTGGTATGCCATGATATAAAGGCAATGACAATATTTAAACTTTTGCTTAATGAATTTTAATATTTTCTTATGACTAAAATTATAATGAAACTGACTGACTTGTAAATAAAAGCTAAATTTATATGACATATAAAGGAGCCTACGGCTATTTTTAGAATTTTTAAAATGTCTGTTTTTTGACTCAGCTTAAATTTTTTCTGTAGCTTTCTTGTTTGACATTAAGAGGATAATTGGGGAATTTTTAATAGGTTCTATAGTATGTTATCAACAGTAATTTCCTAGCTTTGATGTTTTTAAAATGGTTATGTTTAATGTCCACATTTGGAATACTTTTCACTCACAACAGCTGTATACATGAATGTTGTTTCTAATGGAGTTATTTTAATGTTTGGTTATTGACTATTTTTAAGGCACTGCCATCAAATAGAATTCATTAGAAGGGTCAGAGTTTAGCCTTATTTCAAAAAGTTGGTTGCTGCAAGAATTAAACTGAATTAAGACTATAATTGACTCAGCACCTATCAGCCTATTATTTTAGCACAATAAAAATAATCCAGTAAATTAAAAAATGATCATTTCTTAAGATATGAACTTTAAAGACTTACATCTCATTTTTGCTTGTGTAAAATCATTCAATGAATATGAATGAATCCTCATTATATATTAATAGTTTTATCTTTATTTTCTTTTCTCCTGCAAATCCCTCTTTCTCCTGAACTTCCTAACTGCTCAGATTTTCCAGAGTGCACCATTTAATTTTTGCCTTCATGTTTTTTCATCTTTCAGTCCTTCTTTCTTTATCTTTAATGTCTCTAATTCTTTCTGGCAAACTTCTAATTATCCATTAAAACTTGCATTACTTCCCTTACCTTCTCCTCCCCTTCTCCTCCATCCCAATTCACTTAGTCATTTTAAAAATTTGATTTAGTGATATTTTATGTGTAATTATAACACATTTTTCTTAACACTTGCATAGTTTAGTAATTACATGTTTATTTTCTTTTACACTAATATATTCATTCACAGTAGACTTCTGTTCATTATTATAGTACTACCGCCTAACAAATAATATGCGTTTACTAAACATTTAATAAATGAATGGGTGAGGTTTTTTTTCCCCTGTTGCTGGGAGTTTAAATCTTTGCAAATTGTATAGAATGGTTGTCTTTTTAAATACGATTTTCCTGCTTAGTAACCGCTGTTTTTTTTTGTTTGTTTGTTTTGTTTTAATCATTACTTTTGATCTTAGGAAGATTTAGAATTTAAGAATTGGTCATAAATATGAATCCCCCAAACTAAACTTTTAGCTATTTTAGGCTATATTTGACACATTTAAACTATTTTTAGGTAATTAAATATTGTCCTTCAATTTGACCACTATTTATTAAGAGAATATTCTGTATCAGGCACTGTGTTCTACATCTGTATTGTAAAATCCTTTTAGAATGTCAGCAGTGCTATTACACAGTCACTTGCTTATCACCATCCTTTTTCTCTCAACTTTTTGAAAATAAGAATCTGCAGTATGTTTTCACAATATGAAATTCAGGTCTGGCTTAGGGGTCCCAGTTCATATGAATAGTTTTAAGAGCCTCAGTTTTGTGGTAACCCTGTACTAACTTCACAAGCCCAGGGGACCATAGTTTCCACCAGAAGCATTTTGTCAGCCCTCTTGTTACTCTCTGGTTTCAGTTCATAGTGTAGAGAAGGGAGACAAGGGAACTGAAACTTCAGCTCCCTCTTGTCAGATTTTGCTCCCTAAGAAATAAGATTTAAACGTATCATCTTTTTCTATACTCAGGAAATGATTGGCTCCTCCAACTTTTAATTCTTTTTCTTTGGAAGAGTGTCCTAATGTTTTTTCAAAAATATGACGCTCATAGGATTGATGTTAGATATTTTTAAGCCAAATAGATATGGTATCCCCCATGACTGTTGTTATAAATGTTACTATTCCTTTTGAACTATAATGAAAAATGCCTTTTAAGAAGCTGTGTGTATTTTCAGTAATTGACCTGAATGAAACTAAATATTAAGTGTGGAGACATATGTTAATAGAGTGGATATTAGTACTAATTTATTCATATTAGTACTAATTAGTCATATTAAGGTGGAATATTTAATTTGACAAGTAAAGTTCTTTTATTACAACATCAAGCCAAATAGGGTTGATAATTTGTACAAAATTAATTTTTTATAGCACAGGGAAACGTAAGTTTTCTTTCTCTCAGCATGGTATTAGTTTAAAAATGACCTCTTCAGTATCTACCTCTTTCAAGGGGGCAATTCTGGCTTGGAGGTAAATTCAGTTTACTCCTTCCTAATCAAATTTCACATTTGTTATGTAAAGTCAGAGTCTACATTTCTTGATATATTGAACCCCAAAATGCACTACAAGGAATACCACAAAATAAATCAGTAGAACTTCTGTTTGTTGCTCAGAACAATTTAGACCAGCTATAAAATAGGTGAAAAGATACAAACCTATGAAGCAATGTTGTCACAACTGAATGGTACTTAGCACTAGTTTTCAAATAACAAATGAAAGAAGTGGAAACTTTAGGAGAGGGGAAGATTTAGAAGGGGCCTTTTAAATTGTGATTTTAGTATATTAATATCCGTATGGCAAGAGCATAGGAAGAGATAGAGACACAGAAGTAGGGAACTGTGAAAGTGAAGGTTGCTCAAGTCGAGTCTGACTCTTTGCAACCCCATGGCGTATACAGTCCATGGAATTCTCCAGGCCATAATACTGGAGTGGGTAGCCTTTCCCGTCTCCAGGGGATCTTCCCAACCCAGGAATAGAACCCAGGTCTCCCTCATTGCAGACAGATTCTTTCCCAGCTGAGCCACAAGGGAAGCCCTAGGGAATTGTAGAGGATCCCAATTCACCCCACACCAAGGAGGAAAGGGGGTGTGGGTGAATTGGGAGATTAGGGTTAACATATACGCACTGTTGATACTATGTATAAAGTAAATAACTAATGAGGACCTACTGTATAGCTGCTCTTTGGTGACCCAAATGGGAAGGAAATCCAAAAAAGAGGGAATATATGTATAAGTATAGGCAATGGCAACCCACTCCAGTACAGTTGCCTGGAAAATCCCATGGACGGAGGAGCCTGATAGGCTGCAATCCCTGGGGTCGCGAAGAGTCAGACACGACTGAGCAATTTCACTTTTACTTTTCACTCTCATGCATTGGAGAAGGAAATGGCAACCCACTCCAGTGTTCTTGCCTGGAGAATCCCAGGGACAGGGGAGCCTGGTGGGCTGCCGTCTATGGGGTCGCACAGGGTCAGACATGACTGAAGCGACTTAGCAGCAGCAGCAGCAGCATAGCTGATCCATTTTGCTGTACTGTAGAACTTAACCAAACTTTATTACTCCAAATAAAAAATTTTTAAATATTTTTATCTCTATTTGTCTAGCTATTCTCAGATTTATACTGAGTTCTGTATTTTCTTTTTCTTTTGTTATAAACAATCAGAACATTACTCCCATGATGTCATTGATTTAGTTATCATAGTCCCTTTATCTCTTTGTATAATAGGTAACAAGTCCAGGGAACATTTCTAAAAAGATTACTCATGCCTAGATTAGTTTTATAGTAGAGCTTTTAAAAATTAAGAAAAGCTGTGTTGTAAGAAAATAGAACATCTTGGATAGTAGAGAGAACAGTAGAAATAGAAGTGGGAGAGAATATGGACAAACTTCCAGATGATCGGATACTTTTTGGGAACCTTCATTCTTAGAAATGAATGTGTTCAGTCTTCTAATTTATTTTGTAATGATCTTTTTTTAATATGTTAAAAATAAATTTTTATCCTGAAAGTCGATAAATAAGACAAATTAACAAGTCATGGACTATATATTTTATCAGACCACCTTTTAAGTGATTTTTAACTCTTTTCCAACTATAATAATAATGCATGCTCATATAGAGAATAAAATGTAGAAACAGTCAAAGATAAATTAACTTTCATTTCAGCATTACTTATTCTAAACAATTTTTGTGTGTTTCCTCACAGTGTTTTTTTCATACATATTTTTTAGCTTAAAGATTTTTTTACTTTTTATTTGCCTGCACTGGGTCTTAGTTGTGGCACTCAGGATCTTCAGTCTTCATTGGGGCATGTGGCAGCTTTTAGTTGCAGCATTCAGGATCTTATTATGGTATGCAGACTCTTAGTTGAGGTATGTGCCATCTAGGGTCCTGACCAGGGATCTAGCCCAGACCCACTGCATTGTGAACAGAGAATCTTAACCACTGGACCACATGGAAGTCCCTAAAGTTTTTATTTTGAAATGATTTTCAAATTTAAGAAAAGTTGTAAGAAGAATACAAATAAATTTTTCCCATAAGCTTTGAGCGTCTTCTCTTTTTGCATATGATACTCGGCGTATATTCAGATTTTTCTTGTCTTCCAGGAATGTTCTTTCTAGTAATTTTGTTTCCCTACTCCAAGACCCAGTTCAAGATTGTGCGTTACCTTTATTTGTCCTATGTCTTTGGTTTCCTTTCATCTGAAACAGTTCCTTAGTGTTTCCTGTCATGATATTGGCGTTTGTAAAGAATGTAGCAAACTGTTGGGCATATGCAAAGTTTTAACGAATTGAAATTACTTCCATTATTGTAACTTTATTTCTCCTTTTCCGCTTAGCATTAAACTTTCATTATTTTCCAGTGTCATTAATTGTTCTTTCAGTTATCATTTTAGGTTGCTGTATAATGTCATTTATTTTCATTAATCTTGTATTGTTGAACGTTTTTACTGTTTCTGATTGTTTCAGTATTGCAAGTACCATTCTGAAGAACATCTCTGTAAATGAATTTTCACTGTAATTTTCGTTTCTGTCTTCTTCATCTATCAAGTATTTTTTAAATGCTTATAACATGTAGCAACAAAACAAAATTCCTACAGAAGACAATGATTGAGTGTTAAACTCTGTGATCCTGAATATAGTTAGAATGGAAATTTGGAAAGGGGGAAAATTACCAATTAACAAGATTGCCAGAAACAGCTTAGAAAATGCAAGATGTCCGTTTAAATTTGAATTTCACAATGTTAGAGATATAATTAAACTAAAAAATAATTAATTGCATATATGAAATTCAAATTTAACTGGTAATCTAGTATTTTACCTGGCAAGCATATCAGAAGATTGAATGTTCAGGAAACCTTCATGGTATAGAGTAAAGATGTTTTACACAGAAAAAATGGCTTCAGAAAGCCACTGAATGAATGCAAGAATGGAGTATGCTCCACAAGGATGAAAGCTTTGTGTCTCATTCATTGCTGTATTTCCAACCCGTTAAACAGTATCTGCACACTGTAGACACTCAGTATTTTCTGAATGAATAAATGAATTTTCACTATGAATACAACTGGGACTCTTTTTTTCTTTTTTAAACAAGACTTACCTGTTACAACTAAGTTGATGAGGATCAAATTTCCATGATGCTGGAAAACCTCACAAAAATTTTTTAACTTCCTCCCTTTTTTATTCATTTATTTCATAGTGATTTATTAAGTGTCTACTACATATCCAATATTAGGGATACTTAGTTGAATAAGAACAGATATGGTCCCTACCCTTAAGGATTTTATAGTCTAGTGGGAGTGACAGACATTATTAAGGTACTTCTTAATTTATAAGTACAGACTTAAATATTATGGAGAGAAAGTACTTTGCTCTGAATTCATATAAAATAAGGGTGTGTTCTTAAATACCTGACCATGATGAATGTAGAGTTGTCTCTACATTGTGTCTCGAGGGACATGTTGTATCTCGAGGGATTGATGTAATTTATTCTATGAAGTTTTCCTTCATTCATTAATTTTCCCCCTGAGTTTATAGAACTCTCTTTGGGCTGTCACAAAGAGGTATAATTTATACCTATAATAGGTATATTTATATGTTAACTCATTGAAGTTATAATGGAGCTTTTAATAGCCATAGATATGCCATGTACATTAAGATTGAGACTATTTCTGGATTCTTTGAGGACGTTTATGTCTAGTTGTCATTCTTAGTTTATAAATCTGAAGTGGAAATTTTAGGTCAGAGGTATCTATCCAGTGGTTTGCAGTCAAGGAGCTTTGGTATCCATTGTCGCTTTAATCAAAATAGTTGTGTTTGAATCTACGGTCAGTCTATATTGAAAGTCTAATTACCTGATACCACCTCTTCTAACTTCTTCCTAGTTCATAATGCTCTTATCACTTCCTGGATTATTGCAATAGACTTAGTAACTGCTCCCCACTCCCCAGGTCTTACCACCTTGCATCAACAACAGAAAAATATTAGAGGTTTTAAGGCAGTGATAGTAACATTATTAGATCATGCTTTGACAGAAGTATGTTGTGTTCAATAGATTGGTATAGGGATAGAGTAAATGTGGATTGATTTGGAAAATACTAACAGCAATGTTGGGCTTCCCTCATGGCTCAGATGGTAAAGATTCTACATGCAATGCAGGAGGCCTGAGTTCAGTCCTTGGGTCGGGAAGATCCCCTGGGGAAGAGAAAAGTTACCACTCCAGTATGCTTGCCTGGAGAATCCCATGGAACAAGGAGCTTAGTGCACTACAGTCCATGGGGTCACAAAGAGTCAGACACAACAGAGCAACTTTTACTTTTCACTTTCAATAGCAATATTAGTCTTTTTAATTTGCATCTTGTTGCTTATTAATATACATTTGAACCTTAGTTTATAATGAGTTATACTCAAATGTAATTGAATTGCTTTTTAAGTAAACTTATCTATTTTTATTGAGATAGAATTGACGTGCAGAATTATATAAGTTTAGGGTGTACAAAATTCTCCAAGCCAGGCTTCAACAGTACGTGAACCGTGAACTTCCAGATGTTCAAACTGAATTTAGAAAAGGCAGAGGAACCAGAAATCAAATTGCCAACATCCTCTGGTTCATGCAAGAGCGTTCCAGAAAAACATCTACTTCTGCCTTATTGACTATGCCAAAGCCTTAGACTGTGTGGATCACAACAAACTGTGGAAAATTCTTAAAGAGATGGCAATTCCAGACCACCTGACCTGCCTCCGGAAAAATTTGTATTCAGGCCAAGAAGCAACAGTTAGAACTGGACATGGAACAACAGACTGGTTCCAAATCTGGAAAGGAGTACGTCAAGGCTGTATATTGTCACCCTGCTTATTTAACTTTTATGCAGGGTACATCATGAGAAATGCCGGGTTGGATGAAGCACAAGCTGAAATCAAGATTGCCAGGAGAAATATCAATAACCTCAGATATGGAGAAGGAAATGGCAACCCACTCCAATATTCTTGCCTGGAGAATCCCATAGACAGAGGAGCCTGGCAGGCTACAGTCCATGGGGTCGCAAGAGTCGGACACGACTTAGTGCAATGTCTCACCCCAGAGATCCTGCCACATATACCACAAAAACCAAACATCCCCCAGTGACCTTGGCCCCACTGTTCTAATCACTCCCAGGTGGGAATTCAGGCACATGTCCACAGAGGTGACATACAACATACATACGGTTCTGTTATGTCCCATATATTACCCTTTCATGTCCCAAGGAAGACATTTTCTTTTAGAGATTTTCATTTAGTGTATCTTTAAAAAATCTTGTGTTAAACTTGCCTCCATCTTTTTCTTGGGTAAGGACAACCCAGAAATGGCCCTTTTGTGTCTGTGATGTTGCCATTCACAGCTTTCTGGATAGGCCTAGTACAATCTTGAGAACAGGGCTGCTGTATGCTGAGTGTCAGACGGTAGCTCTCAGCTTTGCCTATCTTAGGTAGTTATGCTGTGCATTTTTTATTGATGTATCATGTTTGATTTGTCCCTAATACCTTTGAAGTTTTTCTGAGAAATGAAATAATGCAACATGAACTTATTAAAATACATTTTAAGCCTTTAAAAAAAAATAACCTCTGATATGCAGATGACACCACCCTCATGGCAGAAAGTGAAGAAGAACTAAAGAGCCTCTTGATGAAAGAGGAGAGTGAAAAAGCTGGCTTAAAACTCAACATTCAGAAAAGTAAGATCATAGCATCTGGTTCCATCACTTCATGGCAGATGGATGGGTAAACAATGGAAACAGTGACAGACTTTATCTTTTGGGGCTCCAGAATCACAGCAGAGTGATTGCAGCCATGAAATTAGAAGACGCTTGCTCCTTGGAAGAAAAGCTGTGACCAACCTAGACAGCATTTTAAAAAGCAGAGACATTACTTTGCCGTCAAAGACCCATCTAGTCAAAGCTATGTTTTTTCCAGTGGTCGTGTATGGATGTGAGAGTTGGACTATAAAGAAAGCTGAGCACCAAAGAATTGATGCTTTTGAAGTGTGGTCTTGGAGAAGACTCTTGAGAGTCCCTTGGACTGTAAGGAGATCAAACCAGTTCATCCTAAAGGAAATCCATCCTGAATATCCATTGGAAGGACTGATGCTGAAGTTGAAGCTCCAATACTTTGGCCACCTGATGCGAAGAGCTGACTCATTTGAAAAGACCCTGATGCTGGGAACGATTGAGGGCAGGAGGAGAAGGGGACGACAGAAGATGAGATGGTTGGATGGCATCACCGACTCTACAGCCGTGAGTTTGAGCAAGCTCCAGGAGTTGGTGATGGACAGGGAAGCCTGGCGTACTGCAGTCCACAGGGTCACAAAGAGTCAGACATGACTGAGAGACTGAACGGAACTGAACTGAGGGTGTACAGCATAATGATTTGACCTATATACATCATGAAATGATTATCATAGTAAGTTTAGTGAACTTTCATCATCATATAGATATGAAATTAAATAAATAGAAAAAAAATTTCCTGATGAGAACTCTTAGGAATTACTTTCTTAACAACTTTTGTGTATAACATACCACAATGTTCATTGTATTTATCTGTACATTACATCCCTAGGTCTTATTTATATTATAAGTTTATAGTACCTTTTGACTTCCTTCATCCCATTTTCCCTCTGTCCCCACCCACCATGCCACCTGCCTCTGTAAATGCAAATCTAGTCTCTTTTTCTATGTATTTCTCTGTATGTTTGTTTTTGAAGTATAATTGACATACAAGACTATGTTAGTTCCTGTTACATAGTGATTTTAGGTAAAGTTTTCATTTTGTCTACACAGTCCTATATAAAATGTTTAAGACAGTGTGGAGTTGACTTAAGGATAAGCTAATAGACAAAGGATAGGGTTCAGAAATAGACCCACACATGTACAGTCACCTAATTTACAAAAAGGCACCACTGGCAACTTGAGAGGAAAGGATGGTGCTGGCGATCTCCTGAATGTTCAGGTAAAACAAAGTTAACTTTGATTCCTACCTTACACCGAAAATCCGTTGTATATGGATTGTAAATAAATATAGAACAGTAAAGCTTCCAGAAGAACTCAGGAAAATATGGTCTTAATAGGCCATGCCTGATGAAAGACACCAAGTGCTAAAGTGCTAACAAGGAAGAAAGATAAGTTGGAATCATTAAAATTAAGGTCTTTTCATCAAAAGACGTCATTAATGAAAGGGAAAAGATAAAGCACAAAGTGGACTTAAGAATTATGAGAAGTTTGGCAGGGAAGGCTAGTGGAAGGAAATATGGTTATGTGTAATTTTTTTCCACACTGTAAAGAATATGAAAAGTAGAGAAACCTACATTTAACTAAAGCTAGAAGACATTTTGAATCCTTATTTGTTCTGATCTTCTGCCTATTACTTAGTAAGTATCCATACCTTAGGCTTACAGATTCAGATATATGTTGCATACATATTTTAGGGTCTTTTTAATGGTTAGAAAAAACTTGGTTTCCTCCCCTACTCTTTAATTCCTAGCCAACTATGAAATATGCCACATTTATCCTCCTTAAATAGTGAGATACCTTAGCCCTTTCCACTAATTTTTTACATTGATTGAAAAGATTTAGTTAGGTGGTAATGTTAGACAAACCTAATACGAATTGTTTTCATAAGTCACTGCTAGGAGCTATTATTTTAAATTTATTTGAAATAAAGACATTTTGTTCTTTATTTTTACTTACATTTTTTAAATGGCTCATTAACTGAAAATGTCTTCTATGCCTAAAGCAGTTCAAATAGTAAACTAGGGGTGGAAAAGAGATTGACTGTAAATGGAGGTGGAAATATCTCTTGGGGCTAATGAAAGTGTTCTAAATCTGAATTGTGATGTTTGCAAATGTTTGCCAAAACCATTGAACTGTTCTCTGAAAATGTGTGACTTTTACAATTAAGTTGATATCCTAATAAAGCTACTTTTTCTTTTTTAAATGACACCATAAATATAATGAATAGGCCAACTGCAAGTTCCCGGAAGCATTTACAATTCATGTATCTGACAAGGTTTGTATATAGTATATATAAAGAACTTCTACAAATAAGAAAAACACAATAGAGGAAAAAAGTGGACAAAAGACATAGACACCTCACAAAGGGAAATAATGTAATGGCCAATAAGGATCTGAAAAGAGGCTCAACATCATTAATCATTAGGGAAATGTAAATCAACAGTACAATGAGATACCATTCCCCACCAACTTTAGTGATTGAAATTAAAAGAACTACCAAGTGTTGGAAAGGATGTAGAACAATTGGAGCTCTCATTCTTTGCTGGTAGTATCGCAAATTTAAGAAACTACTTGGTTTATATGTATATATATAATCTTAACCATACATCTACCCTATTACCCAGCAAGTTACTTACCTAAGGAGAGCAAAAATATATGTCCACAAAATGACTTGCAGAAAAATATTATAACAGAAAATAGGTGACCATCAGAAGGATAATTTTTCAACAAAATGTGATATATTCATACAGTAATATATTACTCAACAATAAAAAGGAATAAACTACTGTTACTCCTCCCCCCACCACAGGGATAAATCTCAAAGAAGTAAGATCCATAATATAATATTTGTGCTCTGTATTAATCCATCCAAATAAGCAAAAGCTATCTGATATAAATCAGTAAGTATATATTGACTGGTATAGGGCAACAGAGACCTTTTTAGGATTATGGAAATGTTCTATATCTTGTTTTGAGTGAACATTTAAGACGGGTACATCATGTTGTTTGCAAACTATAACTCAATTACAAGAAAATACAAAGTGCTATAAATGACAGCCAATTGCAAGCCAAGCAAGCATCTCTCATAATAAGTCTCATCATTTTTTAACAGGAAAAGTAAATCCCCAACTGTTTCTGAAAAAAGAAACGGTTCTTTTTAATGCTATTTTACATATGCTTACATATGACAGGTTATATAAGCAAATAGGATAAATATTCTCTATGAAAAAGCATGAATTATTTGTCTTATTGAGTATGGTCTTCTATTTAGTGAAACAGGTTGCTTTCCTGTGGTAGCCTCCTACACTCTGTTCTCTAATGCTTGCTTGTGGTAAAACGTGAACTGTGATGTGCTGCCCATAAAAGAGTAATTATACATCAGTTTACTCTTTTTCTTTTCTCTTATTCTTTTCCTTTTTTCTCATTATAAATAATTAATATCTATCAAAGAATGTATAGAACTTATATCTTACAAGTAAATGCCTCTGCTTCTTTCCTCATCTGATACATTTAAAACTCTTTTCAGTCTCCTCCAAAGCTACTGCCTATATTTTGACTTCTACATTATCTGGAATATATATGTGTATGTATACATATGTATATATTTATACAATATATTGTTGTTCTGTTTTATTTTTATAGAAATGATATAAATGTAGTCTCCTGAATTTTCTTTTCATTCAGTAAAATGGTTCTGATATTCATCCATGTTGCTATATGTAGCTAAAATTTATTAATTTATGTTGCTATATAATATTGTTGAAAAAAAAATTGGTCCCTTTTTCTTAACCCTCTTTCTCATCCTTTAACTACAATCTGTAGTAGTACTTAAATCAGCAAAATCATGAGTGACTTCACATATATGTAAAACTTCTAACAAAGTTGAAATTATGACTTGGAAATACAGATACCATTAGAAATACTTTCTATTTCTGTAAGTATAGTAAGCTATATGATTTGCATTTTTATAGTAGAATATGAATTATATACTTATACCAATAGCTGCAGAGTAGAAAGTTTTAACACAGTAGAATGAAGTGGATCTTCGAGACATTTCTTGATGTCTGAAGATCAGTATGCTCTGTATGGTGCAACTGAACCAATGAGTTTGAAGAAAACATTGCTATTGCTGATATAGCAGAAAGTGGATTACTCTTTTATGCACAAGTTTATTGTCTTTCCAACTTAATTTATGTATGATAGTTGTATGTATAAAATGTATTGATTATAAATATAACCTGCTTTATTTAACCTGTATTTTTTCTCCAAGTTCCAATAAAATTATACTATAGTTTCTAAGTTTATTACAATTAAAAAAAAATAACAACCTCCAGGTCTAAGTTAATGGCAAGTTATAAGATGTGGTTAAGCTTATAACATTGTCATTTACTATGAATAGTAAACAGTTCTGATGGGTTTTTTCAGAAGTCCATCTTGGTATTAGTATTTGTTTATTTAGCAGTGTTTTATTTCCCACAGAATATGATTCTTTATAAAAGAACCCCGAAGTGTGTATTATATAAAAGCATAATTTAAGTCATTGGTGTGAGATCCCTTTAGCTGTCTCATAAACCAAAGAAAGACATCCTTTCCATCACAGGGGATAGGACTGCAAAAGTAAGAAGATACCTGAAAAAATAGACTAGTTTGGCCTTGGAGTCCAAAATGAAGCAGAGCAAAGGCTAACAGGGTTTTTCCAAGAGAACACTTTGGTCATAGCAAACATCCTTTCCAACAACACAACAAATGACTATACACATGGACATCACACAATGGCCAATACCAAAATCAGATTGATTATATTTTTTGTAGCTAAAAATGGAGAAGCTGTATACAGTCAGGAAAAAATAAGACCTGGAGCTGACTATGGCTCAGATCATGAGCTCCTTATTGCAAAATTTCGGCTTAAGTTAATGAAAGTAGGGAAAACTGCTAGGCTCTCCAGATATGATCTAAATCAAAGCCTTTATGATTGTACAGTGGAGGTGACTAATAGATTCAAGGGATTAAATCTGGTAGACAGAGTATCTGAAGAACTTTGGGTGGAACTTCGTAACATTGTACAGGAGGCAGTGACCAAAACCATTCCAAAGAAAAAGGCAAGAAGTCAAAGTGGTTATCTGAGGAGGCTTTACAAATAGCTGGGGAAAGAAGAGAAGCAAAAAACAATGGAGAAAGGGAAATATATACTCAACTGAATGCAGAGTTCCAGAATAGGAAGGAGAGATAAGAAGGCCTTTGAATAATGCAAGAAGTAGAGGAAAATAATAGAGTGGGAAAGACTAGAGATCTTTTCAGGAAAATTGAGAGACTAAGGGAATATATCATGCAAGAATAGACATGATAAAGGACAGAAACTGTAAGGACCTAACAGGCAGAAGAGATTAAGAAGAGGAGGCAAGAATACACAGAAGAACCATACAAAAAAGGTCTTAATGACCCAGATAACCATGATGGTATGGTCACTCACCTGGAGTCAGACATCCTGGAGTGTGAAGTCAAGTGGGACTTAGGAAGCCTTACTACAAAGAAACCTCGGGGAGGTGATAGAATTCCAGCTGAGCACTTAAAATCCTAAAAGGTGATGCTATTAAACTGCTGTACTTAATGTGCCAGCAAATTTAGAAAACTCAACAATGGTCATAGAACTGGAAAAGATCAGTTTTCATTCCAGTCCTCAAAAAGGCAATGCCAAAGAATGTTCAAACTGCTGGACGATTGCATTCATTTCTTGTGCTAGTAAGGTTATGCTCAAAATCCTTCAGGCGAGGCTTCAGCAGTATGTTAACTGAGAATTTCTAGATGTACAAGCTGGGTTTAGTAAAGGCAGAGGAACTAGAGACCAAATTGCCAACATTCATTGGATCATAGAGAAAGCAAGGGATTTCCAGAAAAACACCTACTTCTGCTTCATTGACTATGTGAAAGCCTTTGTGTGGATCACAGCAAGCTGATAAATTGGAAATACCAGACCACCTTACCTATCTCCTGAGAAACCTGTATGCAGGTCAAGAAGCAACAGTTAGAACCTTGAATGGAACCGCTTCACAATGGGAAAAGGAGTATGACAAGGCTGTATAATTGTCACCTTGTTTATTTTTTATGCAAAGTATATCATGCAAAATGCTGGGCTGGATGAATCACAAGTTGGAATCAAGATTGCTGGAAGAAATATCAACAACCTCAGATATGCACAGTATACCACTTCAATGACAGAAAGTGAAGAGAAACTATAGAGACTCTTGATTAAGGTGAAAGAGAAGAAAGAAAAAGGTGGCTTAAAACTCAACATTCAGCAAACTAAGATCGTGGCATCTAGTCCCATCACTTCATGGCAAATAGAAAGGGGAAAAGTAGAAGCAGTGACAGATTTTATTTTCTTGAGTTCCAGAATCACTGTGGATGGTGACTGCAGCCATGAAATTAAAGGACACTTGCTCCCTGAAAGAAAAGCTATGACAAATATAGACAAAATGTTAAAAAGCAAAGACCTCATTTTGCTGACAAAGGTCTGTATAGTTAAAGCTGTAGTTTTTCCTGTAGTCATGTATGGATGTGAGAGTTGGACCATAAAGAAGGCTGAGTGCTGAAGAACTGATGCTTTTGAACTGTGGTGCTGAGGAAGACTCTTGAGAATCCCTTGGAGTGTAAGGAGATCAAATCAGTCAATCCTAAAGGAAATCAACCCTGAATATTTATTAATAGGACTGAAGCTGAAACTCCAGTACTTGGGCCACTAGATGTGAAGAGCCGGCTCATTGGAAAAGATCCTAATGCTGGGAAAGATTGAAGGCAAAAGAAGAGGGCAGCAGAGGATAAGATGCTTAGATAGCATCACTGACTCAATGGACATGAATTTGCGCAAACTCCAAGAGATAGTGAAGGACAGGAAAGCCTGGCGTGCTGCAGTTCATGGGGTCACAAAGAATCAGACATGACTTAGGGACTGAGCAAAAACACCACAAAGTCAGAATGATGGACTGAAAGAGAGGAAAGGAGGAAGGGAAAGGGTGAGGGAGAGAGAATTGGCAGAGAAACTTGTTAAGGTTTACATTCCTAAGTGACATCATACAGAAAGTTTAAAATTAAGTATACAATATTATAAATATTAAAATACAGGACAATAAGACTGTTCTAAAAATAGTCAAAATCTTTGGATGATCTTTTTTTCTAGATTGCTCTGGTAAGAAAGCACTTGGAAGACTTAAATAACACTGGTGCCAAATCAGAGATTTCTTCCCCTATAATCAACTATAAACTTGACCTAGCTGGTCCTAACAGTAGACTCAAAACCCTAGAGAAGATAGTCGGAGCATTTTTCCTGTTGACCAAGACTGAGACTTCATCCAGCCTTAAATCACATAGGACATTGCACTTGTTTTTTAGAAGCCTAGATCTGTAATAGTGGTAGTAATAGTTATATCAGTAGTTCTTTATGAAGCAACTAAAACCCTAGGATGAAAGACAATATTCATTTGTTTTCTTGAACGGAGCAGGCATTAGAGAGAGTGAACACTTATTAAATGTGATTTAAAAAAAAATAGAAGGTGTAGAGTTTTATTCTGATAAGTCGTGCAACAAGGGAATTTAAGTTATTGCAGCTCCAAGGCAGCAATTACTTACATATTGACAACTTATACATGTTTTACATGCCTGTTTGCTCTGTTCGCCACTGAAATGTAGTTACCATAGCAATGAACACATCACATGGTTCCTGTGCTAGTTCTAAAATAGAGAACAGCAATATGCCATATGAACCATGCTTATTTTGTACATAAGGACTGCATATACAACTAGAGGATATTCCATTCCCTTCTCAGTGCAGATAGCTTATCACTGATTTAGAAATCTTTCAAAGTAAAAAGCAGTTGGCAGGAGAGTATTTCAAGTCTCCAACCTCTCTTGTACTATATAGTTTGTATTCTTTGCCACTGAACTAAAAGAACAGCTTCACTAGCTTTGACCAGCAGGGACTCTGCTATTGTATATTTAACCAAGTGTCTTCTATGGAGCATCACTACTACTCAGAAGATTTGACCGAGGGGCATATATATAGCATTCATGGAAACATTTTTCAGTCTTATTGACCAGTCCTTATCCAATCTTAGCTTTTCTCCCACTGTCTTCTTTTATGTACTAAGTTTAAAAAAATGGAGTCTGTTTTAGAATTTGAGAAGAGAAGGATGCCAGGCACAGCTGGAGGCATGCAGTTAGTTCCCTTTTAGGACCATTAATTGCTCTGTGAGATTTAAGTGTAGGTTACACCGCAGTGTATCTGTAAAAAAAGGACTTTAGATTTCGTGATTGATGCTGTCAGGTCCCCACTTCTCCCCTACTCTTGCATTCTTTAGAGTATGTAGAAGGCTGTCAGACCTCAGAAATAAAATAGGAGCACATGCCTGTTACTCTGGATCTTACCAGATATTTATTTTCAACAGTCCCAAGAACTATGACACATTAGAGAATGGTGCTGCTCTGTAACAACCTCTAACACGTACAAAATAAGAAAATGAATTTCTACATGAGCTGCCAGCTGCATTACACCTATTTCATTGGAAGTATGAATTAAAAACTTGTAAAGTTCTTTGTTGAAACTACTAGAAATAGCTATAATATAAGATAGTAGAGGCTCCCCTGATGGCTCAGCAGGTAAAGAATCAGGAGACACAGGAGATACAGGTTTGATCCCTGGGTTGGGAAGATCCCCTAGGGGAGGGCATGGCAACCTTAGTCCATTATTCTTGCCTGGAGAATCCCATGGATAGAGGACCCTGGCAGGCTACGGTTGATGGGACCGCAAAGGGTAGGACATGACTAAAGCAACTGAACACAGCACATAAATAACAGAGGAACGTAGTGCTTAATTTTCCACCTATTTTACCTTATATTCTTGACTGAAGTTTGTAGCAGGTGAATCATTGATCTTCAGACACAAATTAGTCAATTAAAAAAGCTAAATGCTGCTGCTGCTGCTGAGTCACTTCAGTCGTGTCCAACTCTGTGCGACCCCATAGACAGCAGCCCACCAGGCCCCGCCGTCCCTGGGATTCTCCAGGCAAGAACACTGGAGTGGGTTGCCATTTGCTCCTCCAGTGCATGAAAGTGAAGTCGCTCAGTCGTGTCCGACTCTTATCAACCCCATGGACTGCAGCCTACCAGGCTCCTCCGTCCATGGGATTTTCCAGGCAAGAGTACTGGAGTGGGGTGCCATTGCCTTCTCCCCCCCCCCAAAAAAAAGCTAAATAAGCATATATATATCAATATTTGACTACCTATTACTGATGGGATATATGTTGAGGGTATATTTGCGTTTGCCCTTTCATCCCCCTTGTAATTTAAAAAATGTGATTTAGTATTACATAAACTTTATGTATCAGATACCCAAATAGTATACAACAAGGTAGAACAAATGACTGAGGATGTCATGGTTATATTGAACTTTCTTTTTGCTTAGTCATTGTTTAGAAATTGGGTTTTACAAAACTAGATAATGCCAAAAGGAAACTCTGTCACAATCCCACCACATCTCGTGAGATAATCTCTGTTGTTAATTTTAGGTATCCCTTCCAAATTATTTTATCTTGAAAAGTATTTTTAATATTCATTTTAATGAGGTTGCACTGTAATTCTGCTTTAAAGCTTTTTGCCTAACAAAATACATAGACCTCTTTTCCTGTTAGTACTGATTTCTCTTTGGTATTTTTTTTATAGTACTCATGTTATTGTATGCATACACTATAGTTTGTTTTCCTATTGAAGGCTGGTGGGGTGTTTTCTATTTTTTTTGTTGTTATAGTGTTGTAGTGAATATATGTCTGTGTACTTAAGTGTGCGTTTTTCTATAGGACCAATCTCTAGAAGTAGAATTGCCAATGATTTTTAGTTATATTAAATTTTTCCAGTTGCCCTCCTGAGAGTTTCTGCCAAATCATATTCCTAATTTAAGTGTGTTTTTAAGGTTGGCCAAAAGGATCAACTTAAAGTGACATCTCATTGTTTTAATTTGCATTTCTGGAGTTATTGTTGAAGTTCATAAGTTTGAGAGCCATTTCTATTTTAATCTGTCATCTCTCAAATTCTTTGCTCAGCTTGCTTTTGAATGATGCGTTTTTTACTACAGTGTTTATCCACGTGCCCCCCCCCCCCCCCCCCCGCTTTGTTTTTTAGGGAAATAATACCTAATACATTCCTGACTTGTAAATATTTCTCACAGCTTGTCTTTTCACTTTATTTTTGGTGCTTTCTTATATATGGAAATTTTTCATTTGTATGTAATCACATTTGTTGGTTTTCCTTTTTAGCTTATAACCTTTAAATTTTAGTATTGTATTCATCTGGGTCTAAAGTATCCATTTTATTCACTTATTTTCAGAATCTAATCATTCGAGTCCTATCGCATACCAAGTGTCTGGAAACAATTGGTCAGTACTGCATGTACAATCAAGGAATATCCTCATACTTCCAGCAGTGAGGTTTTAGGCTAGCAATAGACCACAGTCTCTAGAATGACTAGCAGCTTCTTCTAAATATTGTGGTAAAGCAGAGTAACTTGTAACATAATCAAATTCTGAAGAATTATTACTAATCATTTCTGAATATTGCCTTAAAGTTAAGGTAACATGTAACATGTAAAAGCCAAAGTAAAAACCTATATGGAACAAATGATTTGTCCTTTTCTGAAATTTGATTTTGTCTCTTATGTGTCTTTATGTTTACTCTTAGTTTTGTGGCTAAAACATGTATGTCTTTCCAAGTTATGGTCTTATTATGAAAACATGAGTACTAGCATTTCTCATAAACAGGAAAAAAATTCCTTTAGATAAGAGACAAACCACAATTATCCTTATTTTGCATAGTACTCTGCAAATTATCAAATTAATAAATACTTATTGATTTATTGCTACACTCTTAAAAGAAAAAACACTAGTTGGTTTGTGTTTTGTGTGTTTTTTTTTTTAAGTCTGAGTTGTAACCCTCTCTTCAAGAAGCTCATGATCTCTTTGGAATATATGGCATAAGTACATCAAAAGTTAAATAATAAAATGATAATTGCCCGATAATATACAAAGACTCCCTACCCAAACCAAAATAATACAGAATGATAAAAAGTATAAGTTTCTTCTGTAGAAGTAATATATGGTAAGAAAATGTTACTGGTGTGAAAGGTTTGGCTGTGATCATTTCTAGAATCACAAAATGAATAAATCATAAAAAAAAAGATACCTGGAGGTAGCCAGTTTATAGATAGACAGAATACGTGGTCATTTGAGAGTTTGTGAATTTATATGTGTTGGAGAATATCCTTATTTGCTTGCTTATTTCACCATTTGCCAGATACTCCTTTGTGTTGAAGCTTTCACTTTTATTAAAGTAGACGTACCTTGTGGAAATTTTAAATACCAAGTGTTGTCACATATTAATACTTCAGTGTGAATAAATTTTAATCCTCTCCTCATCTTAGTTTTGGATAGGGAAGGAGAGAGACAATGAGAAAATTAAAAGTCTGGGGAGAAGATGAACCATGAGAGTCTAGGTTTGTTTACCTTTGTACACCTTGGAGTGACATCTGAATACACCCTTTATCTGCACATTGTATATGTGTCTACTCCTCATATCTACACATTTCATTGAAATTGATGGGAACAGTTAAAATATTTTAAAGTGTTCACTCTTTGTAGCTTATACAGCATCATTATGTGATGTCATTATATGAATCAAAATTGAAGCAGAGGAGCAGAACCAGTAGAACCATATAGATAATATGGATTTCTTACAAAGAATTGGCTTATACAGTTCTGAAGGCTGACTAAAGTTTAAAGTCTACTCAAGAACAGAAGATGATGAGCAGGTTAAAATCCTACGGGTGTATGTGGGATAGAGTCTCTGTTTAGGGAAAGCCTAGGCTCTCTTTTGGGTTTCCTGGGGGCTCAGTGATAAAGAGTCTGCCTACCAATACCAGAGATGTGGGTTTGATCTCTGGGTCGGGAAGATCCCCTGGAGAAGGAATTAGCAACCTCTCCAATATTTTTGCCTGGGAAGTCCCATGGACAGAGGAGCCTGATAGGCTACAGTCCATGCAGTCGCAAAAGAGTCAGACACAAGTTAGTGACTAAACAACAAGCTCTCTTTTGTAGGGCTCACTGATTATGTCCCACTTGGGATTTACTTTAACTGATTAGGGACTCTAATTTCATCTGCAAAATTCCATCCCAGCAGCAGATAGATTAGTGCTTGGTTGAATAACTGGGAAAAATAGTTCAGCCTAAGCAAGATGATGTGCCCCTGCTGCTGCTGCTGCTGCTGCTGCTGCTGCTGCTGCTGCTGCTAAGTCCCTTCAGTCGTGTCAGCCATCAGAATCATTTAGACATAATTAAGCAATCATTGTTATCTTGGCTGTAATTCACAAAAATAATAGTTCCCCTACAACTGGTAACCTCAAGAATCATTTACATTAGCACCATTCACACTCAGAAACTAACCTTTGTTGCTAGTCTTAAAATAGATCTCCTTAAGAAGTAATCAATCTATCCCTTCATTTTGCAGGTGTAAAATCTAAGGCCCAGAAAGACTGTGAAATTTAATTTTGTTTTAATACTTGAAACATCTCATTTAGGGATATATTTTAGTTGAGTTAGTCTTTCACCTAAAGCCCTGCAAGATTCATCTAAGAGTGTAGATAGAGCACTGAAAATACTCCATTTTTAGTTCAATTGTCAGTTTGTAATATTATTATATATGAGAGATCTTGGTACTTATATATATGTTTCTTTGAGTATACAACTTAAAATCTGGATATTTAATGAAATTTGTAGAGATGGCTTTTATGAGAACGAATTTTGTCCTCTTTGGAGGATTAAAAACATGTTTTAAGTGCTCTCATAAGGATTAGTGACACAGTTTTAATATTTCTCCATTGCCTTGCCTGCTGCCTTTTCCTTGTAACTTTTTATACTGGATCCCTAGTTTGCCCTTTGATATTATGGTGTATAATTAAAGTTTAACTGAAATTTGGTTTTGAGTTTTTTTGTGTGCTTAATTGTGTATATATGATGAAGAAGGCAATGGCACCCCACTCCAGTACTCCTGCCTGGAAAATCCCATGGACGGAGGAGCCTGGTGGGCTGCAGTCCATGGGGTCGCTAGGAGTCGGACACGACTTGTGCGACTTCACTTTCACTTTTCACTTTCATGCATTGGAGAAGGAAATGGCAACCCACTGCAGTGTTCTTGCCTGGAGAATCACAGGGACGGGTGGGCTGCCGTCTCTGGGGTCTTACAGAGTCAGACATGACTGAAGCGACCTAGCAGTGTATATATGATGTTCTTGAGTACTTGCATAACCTCCCATTTAAGGTCCGTAAAGACCATATATTAATTCAAAAATATGTAAATGACTGCTATGTGCCTAACACTTCTCTTGATGTAGTGGTGAGCAAGATGGATAGTCTAGTAGGAAAATGACACAGGAAACACCAGCATTAATTATGGAAAGTATCTGTACTGGGAAAGTATAGAGACGTGATTCATGGTTTTTGTTTTTTAATTTGGCCACTTCCTGATGTGTGTGTGTGTGTGTTAGTCACTCATACACGTCCGATTCTTTGGGACTCCATGGTCTGTAGCCCACCAGGCTCCTCTGTCCATGGATTTCCCATGCAAGAATACTGTAATGGGTAGCCATTTCCTTTTCCAGGTGAATCTTCCCAACCCAGGGATGGAACCCACATCTCCTGAGCCTCCTGCATTGGCAGGCTGATTCTTTCATTTCATGCTCTTAGTCTCATTGTTCCTGACCTTTAACCTTTGTTTTGAGATCGGTATATTGGTTTGAACTAATTGAAACTGCCAGTGACCAAGTGAATACAACATAACTAAAAAAAATTGAAGTCCTTATTATGTTGCTGCATCACTAATCCAGGCTTCTAGCTAAATTCCAGAATATAAATTAAATCTCTTATCAAATGTGGCACATAAAATTTTAGGATCCTTTTTAGTGTGGTACATGTGTTTTCAATAAATGCCTGCTTTGGCAAGAAATTAAATCAGCCTTCTTTGTGTCAAGTACACTTGCATTATATTTTATGCTCTATAACTTTAAAGCTGTTCTTGCAAACCAGGTCAAAGGCAAAACTAAATTTGATTTCTGTATTTGGTTTTATATTCAACAGATACCATTTTTTCTTTGTTTGGTTCTGTTGTGTTTTGAGGATTTGGTTTTTTGGTTTTTTTTTTTTCGTGAACAAAATTCAGAATCCATCACACCATCTTTCCACTAACCAATCTCCTGTCACGGTGGCCTATTTGCAGTTTTAAAAACTGTTGACCTATTTCTCTTCTTGTCTCAGACTTCTTTCATGTTCTTTTCCCTCTGCCTTGACCTGTAGTATTAACTTTTATTCACCCACTAAATTATTCATTCTTTATTCACCCACTAAATTATTCATTCTTTAAAGATTCCTTCTTCATTCACACCACCAAATCTTAGTTAGATCCTGCTTAATAGTTTCTTCTGTATTTTGAGTTGCTATTAGTTCCTGGTACATAGTGGTAAGTGAAAGGATGGATGAGTATACTGAGCACTTATTATGCTCTAATCAATATAAAATGCCCTCAAGGAACTTTTAAGTCTGAGTTCCAAAGGCCCATGTTACTTTGTAAATGATATTCTTAGTTTCACTTTATGGGACAAAATTACCAGTTCTGAATGGAGTAAGTATAAAGATATAAGAATGTACATTTATGTAAATGCATGTATACCTGTGTCTGTGTGTGGCATGTTACAAAGTAAAGTGAATATTTTACTGTGGTTGCTGTCAAGAAACCTTGAAAGCTACCACTTTAGTGGATGCTGTTGTGTAATAATTTCCTAACAAGTATTTCCAGAAAAGCAATCTATTTCACTTATCAACTTCCCCAGGCATCTCTCTGTTTCTACAGCTTTGGCTTCTCACATTTGTTTGCTTAGAGTCAAAAGCCAAAATCAGAAATCTCCCAGAAAATGCTATTAATATTAAGTTCAATGAGCCCATCAAAATTTGGAGGAAAGCCTCTTGAAAAAAAGGAAACACTGGATAACATTCTACCTTTAATTTTCAAAACCTGAAAACGTTCTCAAGCCTAGGAAAGTTAATGGTATTTCATCTGTTCTCTTTATTGGACCATGTGCCCCATCCTGTGATTTTCTTACAATTCTATAATACTTCATATTTTTATGCTTTTACTTTGTTTTTCTTCTCAGGATGATCTTTCAGGGTCTAGCAGAGAAATCCTTTTTCTCCAACAAACCCTTCTAATTTTTTTAAAGCTCTTTGAATTTTCTCACCATTTTGGTATATATATTTCTCAATTTTTATGTACTATACCTTCATGTTCTTGGTTATATAAACATTATTTTGTATTGGATGTAGGCTTTTCTGTGTTTGTTTTATTCTTACTCCTTAATTTCACATTTGTCTCCACCCAAAAAGTTGTCGCTTGAATCTTATTTTCCTTAAATTTAGTACAATTTTAAATTGCTTTCCTGGGAAATTAAGCGCACATCATTATTGGGGTGCTTTCCTTCACCTACCCAGAGTTCTTACACCAAGTATAGTACTCAGGGAATTACCACCAATCTCCACCCTCTATCTTCTGTCCACATTGGCTCTGCTGAGATCCCTAGCCGTTAGCTATGGAAGTTCAGCGGCTCTGCTGCTTCCTCTGCATGAAAGTTTTAGCTGAGGTTGGTAGCTTTAGTAGCTTATATTTAATTTTCTCTGTTGGATATTTCCTGTTGACCCTTCAAGATTGACTTTTTACTCTTTCCCTTCCCTATTTTGTGCCCGAGGATCCTTAGAAAATTGCTGAGTATTGGTAGCATGGAGAGAAAAGGTCCTTGTGAGGCCCTGAATTTTTTAAAATATGGTTTTAAATCCCTGGGAGCCCCAAGATCAGGTGAAAGTAGAGGAGTTCAAAAAGAAGAGGGGGCAGGTTAGAGCCTGGAAAGTCAAATGATGGGTCTTAGAATATAGCCTAACTCCAGGAACATTACTGTATCCTTTCTATGGGCTTGTTGAGTTCTATACTATTCCCAGCTAACTGAAGGAGAGAGTTAAATATTTTAACAATTCAAGATTGCTGATTATGAGACTGGCGATTTTTAAACAAGTGATCATATCAACAATAAAGCATAAATCTTGTCTTAATAAGGCACCACTTGTAATTCTATTTTTCAGATTAATGAATATGATTAAAAATAAGATAAAAACTTTAGAAAACGGTTAACTAAAATCCAAATTGGATGTGAAATAAAGGCCAAATTGTTATTTTCAGTCATGTGGTGCATATTTCCATATGTTCTAAAAATCCTTAAGAACTTGGCATAAAGTTCTGCTAAAATAATTTCTGCTTCTTAAATGACAGGTGTCCCATCTTTTATTGTAGTGTTAACTCAGAATCCATACAGTATGAAAATGCATAGTACAAAAGATAAATTTGTAAGCATTTGCCTCAGTGTACTACAGTGTACATTCACTTGCAGCCTATTTCTACATCCTTACTCTCCTTCACCTGGCCTCCTTATGTCTTTACTTTCACCTTCTTTTCATTTTAACCACCATCACTTCTCTATCAGATGGTTCTTGTTTCTACTTCTGAATACATTTAAATGCCATTCATGCAGTCATAAATTCTTATTAAATTTATGTTTAAACCTAGTGGGATTCAGCAGTCATTTGAAACTGCAACATAATTATTAAATGTTGATTTTAATACCAGTGATGATTCACATTTTCCAACCTCTGCATTTTGCAATTTGTTTCTCTTGGCAAGAGTTTGTTTTCATATACATGAATAAGGCAAAAGGTGTCTTGAATTTTGGCTTTCAGAAAGAAGGAATGAATCTTTTACTGCCTTCTGGTGGTTTGGTCACTAAGTCATGTCCGACTCTTGAGAGTCCATGGACTGTAGCATGCCTGGTTCCTCTGACCATGGAATTCTCCAGGCAAGAATACTGGAGTGGGTTGCCATTACCTTCTCCAAAAGTGAAAGTCACTCAGTCCTGTCCAACTCTGTGACCCCATACAATCCATGGAGTTCTCCAGGCCAGAATACTGGACTGGGTAGCTTTTTCCCTTCTCTAGCGGATCTTCCCAATCCAGGAATCAAACCAGGTTCTCCTGCATTGCAGGCGGATTCTTTAGCAACTGAGCTATCAGGGAAGCCCCACACTGTCTTCTAAAATGTTGCTTTACCTTTAGCAAAAAGATATAAGCAGTAAAAACTGACAGATATTTAAATCTCACTGATTTAGTCCAGTCATTTCTTAGTAGAGTTTCTGGACCTTCTGCTTAAGGAGCTTTCTCTAATAGGCTTTCTGTAGTTCTTAGGGACCTTCCAAAAACTCATTTGTATAGTAATTGAATTTTAGACTTAGACAGACTTTAGAAAGTATTAAGCCTCTCATCCTCAAAATGAGGAAACAGAGAGTTTGCCTTGCCCACAGTCACACTAGAGGCAAAGTAAGACAAAGAACTAGAATCCAGGTTTCTTGATTCCAAGTCCAGGATTCTTTGATTTTATTTCATTATTTTATGTAACTTGGAAGGAAAGCCTAAATAAAAAGATTTGCCCAAAATTTATTATATTGTGTATATTTTGTAACTTGTCATTTCTATACTTTACTCTTTGAGTTAAATTATTTTGTATTCATCACCTGTTCTCTGATCTGCCATCTAAAAATCTTCTCCTGTCTTCCCTTTTATATCCAGTCTGTATATTGCCACTAGGTAAATCACTCTTTCTAAAGTGTAGTCCTAATTAGGGTGCCTATCCACTCAGAAACTATAATATCTCTCACCTCCTCCATCTGTCTACCACATAGTTAAATGAATTAAATCCAGTCTACTAACTCATTACAGTGTAAATCTACCTTTCAAATCTTAGTGCTTTCGAGTCCTGTATTCATACCTTCTGATCCACCCAAATTGGACCACTTGCTGCTGACAGGACACACCTGTCATTTTCTGTACCCTCCTATCCTTCCTAATTCTTGCACAGAATCCTCATATTCTTGCACAGTGCCTTATAACTTTGGAAATAAAAAGTACCTAAAAATTCTTATGAAAGATAGGGTTGCTAAATTTCTTATGAAAGATAGGGATTGCTACCCTCCCTATATTCCTACAATAGATAGTCAAAAATCTGTCCAGGTCGTTAGAACCAAGAGAAGTCCAACAACTCCCATGCCTATCCAGCAATCAATAGTATCTGACTAACATTGTCATGGTGATTACATAGAGGCTGGAGATACAAAATACCTGTTATGAAATGCCTGTTCTAAGCCTATTACAGTCACCAAATTTCACATTTTATGCAAAAACTGTAAAATATACAATGTTTATATTTTGCTTTGGAGGGACTAACATGAGGGCTTTTTTTCTTATGCAGTTACACATAAAATTATGCCATGTTCTGTGGCAGCTATGTTTTCAGATGCTGTGCGTGATAATACACTGAGGAATTTAGGATGCTCCTGAAAAGCCTTAAATAGAACTTGATTTTATAGAACTTGATTTTAGTATTTTTTCATATATGCAGTTTATGTAGTTTGCTTCTTAAGAATGTACCGTTGCTTTTTTGTGAATCTTGACTTTTCTTGCCATCCTTTCAAAGAAGAAAAATAAATTACTGTCTACCTATTAATTAGCAGAGGGTAATTGAAGAAAGTAGGGAAAACCACTAGACCATTCAGCTATGATCTAAATCAGATTCCTTATGATTATACAGTGGAAGTGAAAAATAGATTTAAGGGACTGGATCTGATAGATAGAGTGCCTGATGAACTATGGACGGAGGTTCCTGACATTGTACAGGAGACAGGGATCAAGACCATCCCCATGGAAAAGAAATGCAAAAAAGCAAAATGGCTGTCTGAGGAGGCCTTACAAATAGCTGTGAAAAGAAGAGAAGTGAAAAGCAAAGGAGAAAAGGAAAGATTTAAGCATCTGAATGCAGAGTTCCAGAGAATAGCAAGGAGAGATAAGAAAGCCTTCCTCAGCGATCATGCAAATAAATAGAGGAAAACAACAGAATGGGAAAGACTAAAGATCTCTTCAAGAAAGTTAGAGATACCAAGGGAACATTTCATACAAAGATGGGCTCAATAAAGGACAGAAATGGTATAGACCTAACAGAAGCAGAAGATTAAGAAGAGGTGGCACAAATACACAGAAGAACTGTACAAAAAAGATCTTCACGACCAAGATAATCACGATGGTGTGATCACTCAGCTAGAGCCAGACATCCTGGAATGTGAAGTTAAGTGGGCCTTAGAAAACACACTACGAACAAAGCTAGTGGAGGTGATGGAATTCCAGTTGAGCTATTCCAAATCCTGAAAGATGATGCTGTGAAAGTGCTGCACTCAGTATGCCAGCAAATTTGGAAAACTCAGCAGTGGCCACAGGACTGGAAAAGGTCGGTTTTCATTCCAATCCCAAAGAAAGGCAATGCCAAAGAATGCTCAAACTACCGCACAATTGCACTCGTCTCACACGCTAGTAAAGTAATGCTCAGAATTCTCCAAGCCAGGCTTCAGCAACACGTGAACCGTGAACTTCCAGATGTTCAAGCTGGTTTTAGAAAAGGCAGAGGAACCAGAGACCAAATTGTCAACATCCGCTGGATCATGGAAAAAGCAAGAGAGTTCCAGAAAAACATCTATTTCTGCTTTGTTGACTATGCCAAAGCCTTTGACTGCCTGGATCACAATAAACTGTGGAAAATTCTGAAAGAGATGGGAATACCAGACCACCTGACCTGCCTCTTGAGAAACCTATATGCAGGTCAGGAAGCAACAGTTAGAACTGGACATGGAACAACAGACTGGTTCCAAATAGGAAAAGGATTACGTTAAGTCTGAATATTGTCACCCTGCTTATTTAACTTCTATGCAGAGTACATCATGAGAAACACTGGGCTGGAAGAAGCACAAGCTGGAATCAAAACTGCCGGGAGAAATATCAATAACCTCAGATATGCAGATGACACCACCCTTATGGCAGAAAGTGAAGAGGAACTAAAAAGCCTCTTGATGAAGGTGAAAGAGGAGAGTGAAAAAGTTGGCTTAAAACTGAACATTCAGAAAACGAAGATCATGGCATCTGGTCCCATCACTTCATGGGAAATAGATGGGGAAACAGTGTCAGACTTTATTTTGGGGGGCTCCAAAATCACTGCAGATGGTGATTGCAGCCATGAAATTAAAAGACACTTACTCCTTGAAAGGAAAGTTATGACCAACCTAGATAGCATATTCAAAAGCAGAGACATTACTTTGCCAACAAAGGTCTGTCTAGTCAAGGCTGTGGTTTTTCCAGTGGTCATGTATGGATGAGAGACTTGGACTGTGAAGAAAGCTGAGTGCTGAAGAATTGATGCTTTTGAACTGTGGTGTTGGAGAAGACTCTTGAGAGTCCCTTGGACTGCAAGGAGATCCGACCAGTCCATTCTAAAGGAGATCGGTCCTGGGTGTTCATTGGAAGGACTGATGCTAAAGCTGAAACTCCAGTACTCTGGCCACCTCATGCGAACAGTTGCCTCATTTGAAAAGACCCTGATGCTGGGAGGGATTGGGGGCGGGAGGAGAAGAGGACGACAGAGGATGAGATGGCTGGATGACATCACCAACTTGTGGACATGAGTTTGAGTGAACTCCGGGCGTTGGTGATGAACTGGGAGGCCTGGCGTGCTGCGATTCATGGGGTCGCAAAGAGTCGGACATGACTGAGCGACTGAACTGAATTGAATGTAAAGGTATCAGAGTAGGAAGAGAAGTTATTGATAACTGAAAATCTCTATAATAATAAATCCACTGTTTAGTGTTGGTTGTCCAAGTGAATGTTAACCATGGCAGTGATATAGTGAATTACTCTGTTTGAAGTGGAAGTGAGAGATATAGCAATGTGCTCCTTGCCTTCATTTTGCAACGGCTAATCCAATATTGCCTAATTACCAGACTCTTCTGAGTTGGTGAGCACATCTCAGGCAGGCCCCTGTTGTGTCCAAACCATGTCTAATCTGCTCTGTCTAGTGAAGAATTGACTTTCCTTTTTTGTGAGGTATAGTGCCTGTTAATTAGAAGTGTAACTCAGATCATTCCTTTCACAATGAAGTTTTTAGGTATGTTATCATTGCTTCTAGCTTCTGTTTCCAAAGGTTCACTATCTAAATTAGATCTTGTTCTTAGAAATCTTGGGCATCCCTGGTGGCTCAGATGGATAAGAATCCACCTGCAATGTGGGAGACCTGGCTTGATCCCTGGGAAGGGAAGATCCTCTGGAGAAAAGAAGAGCTCCCCACTCCAGTATTCTTGTCTGGAGAATTCCAGGGACAGAGGAGCCTGGTGGGCTACATACAGTCCATAGGGTCGCAAAGAATTGGACATGATTAAGCAGCTAACACTTGGAAAACTTAACATATAAGATCAATTTATGAAGATCAGTTTCTCTTCTTTTGAAATCAGAAAATTTAACATTAGGTCTTGAACTGCACATGAATGGGGTGTTATCTATAATGATATGTGCACTGACAGTGAAAAATGATATGTATTACATTGGATGTATTAGCATTCATTTACTAAAGGAAAAAAATACCATTTTAAAGTTGTGAATCCACCGTAATGGGTTGTTGCTGGTTGTAAGCTCATTTAGACTTCTATTTCTATCCCATGTGCTATAAATTCTCTAATTATCACATATGTCAGCAAAGTAAAATAGTAGCTTATCATAAAACCACCTAGTAGATAACTTATCAAGTCCTCAGACCTGAGTTGAGACTTGCTATCTATCCCTGTTATTTAATCTGTATGGAAGAGGTTGTTTTGTGGGTTTTGTTTAGTTATTTTTGTTGGTTTTCTTTGTAGCTGTTCTTGCTACTTCCATTATAAATATTGGTGCTTATCTTTGTTGAGCTGTATTAGGCCCTTTGATATCCTCTATCTGGCAGTGACGTCTAGACTGTGCCTATCTTTGAAAACATAGTTTAATATTTCAGAGTTAACCATTCTTCCAGGAAAAACTATTTCCGTGATTATTTGTGTGATACTTGGAAAGAGACAAGTGCCAAAATCCTTAATGGTAACTTCCCAGAGCAGGACAACTGCAGAAATAGCACGATATACCGATTAAATGAATACTGTCACGGAACACATAAGGCCAGCAATTTGCTGGCCAAATCTTAGATTTCATTCCAGATAAGCTCAATATACATGAGTAGAAAGATCTTTTACCTTTTAAAATATGTTTCTTTTAAAACAGCTTAACTCATTCCAGCTCTCATTTATTTAATTCATACTCTGTGTGAGGCATAATTCTAAGATACGATATAAAAATTAGTTCTTAAGAAACTCATAAGCTAGGGGAGAAAATACACGAGGTAAATAAATTGTAAAGCAGTGTAAGAAATAACAGAGAAATATACAGAGCACCAAGATCTCTAAAACAGAAGTATGAAGCACAACAAATCAAGTCATTTATTTAATGTAGAGGTAGTTCTTCTTTGCTTAATGTAGGTGAGTGCTTTGTCCTTATCATTTGGTAAATCAACAAAGATTTATTATCTGTTCTGGGCAGAGCAATATACTAGATGTTTTGAGGAGATAAAATAAAGAAGTTTCTGTGCTAAGAATTTATAATCTAGTAAGATAGATAAGCTGTCTATACAAATAACTATTTCCAGTCTGTACATAACTGCCAAAAAAAGAAACCTTTACAATTTTAGCAAAACTCTTCTGCAGTGCAGAAAGCCACTTCTGGAGATGGGAAGGAAAGACCATGAACAATTCAAGAAGGCTTCCATTAAGGAGAAGATGGTTGAACTAACCCTGGAGGGATTGGTAGGATTTTGACAAGGGTGGTTGAAGGGTATTCTAATTCATTTAGTGCCTACATGTGCAAAGTAGCATGAAGGCAAAAAAGCCTGAGGCATGTTCAGAGAATAACAAGTATTCTAGTTTGAGTGGCATCTGGTACATGTACAAGGGAATAGTAAAAGATCAGGCTAGAAAGAAAAAGTAGAGACACTTTATGGAGGACCTTTGAAAGTCAGGCTTTGGAACTTTTATCAGTACTTTATCAGGAAGCAGTAGGTAGCTTTTTGAACAAAGGCTAATTAGAGTTGATATTTAGGAAGGTGGATCTAATGATTGGGTTTAAGGATGCATTCAAATACACATTTAAGAGACTATAGCAGTAATCTAGGCAAGAGATAATACAGGCCTGACCTAGGTTTCTGTGGGTAAGAATGACAAGACTGTATAGGCATTGTGCTTATAAAATGTACTTGGCAGAACTTGGAAGCTGTCAAATGTGAAGAGAAAGAAAATGTCAAAGGGACTCTCGAAGTGAGGAAGTATATCTGAGGATGATACCAAAAGAAAGGAATAAAGGAAATTACCCCTAAAAAATGTGAAGAGAGGAAAGATTGAAAAGTTGATAGCTGAATTTCTAGGTAAGACTACGTTTAGGGAAGTTAATGAATTTGAAGATAAGCAACAGGGAAGGTGAGAGAGAAAGGGAAAGATGATATATATGTAACAGAAAAGTAGGGAGGAATGTTTCTCGGAGAGGGTGGAAAAATTCACACTCTAAAGGATCAAAAAAAAAAAAAAAGAATTTCAGTTTTTCATCTGTTAAATTATCCAGTAAAATTGGAAAAATGCAAGCAAGAGGGCTTAAATATGTAGGAGTAAGTGGGAAGACTGACCAAAGACTAGAAAGAGGGAAAATATTTATTCAGGAAATGAAGACTAATTGGTGATGCAAAGAAATTTGGACAGGGATTAAAATTATGCTTCTGAAGAAACAGAAGGAAATGGCTGTTCTTAAAATAGAAAATAAATATTTCTTAAAATAAGTATTCCTAACTTTTACACTATGGAGAAATCCTTCATCACTCTAGAAAAGGGATCAAGTCCTATGCAGAAAGGTGAAGGAGAAAGCCAGGATTGGTGACCAATGGGAAAAGTTTCTGAAATGGATATAGGTAGAAGCCGATTTATAATACTATGTACAGTAAGTCAAAAATACTTTTAACAAAAATCCCATTTGTCAGCCCATCACTTTATAATGTTCAGTACAATAAAAATGCCCTACGTTGTTACTACCTCTGTGCTGAATTACCTTCATTTCCCAGTGTGTTGTTGGTATCTAATGAAAACTCATACTTTGTTACAGAGACTCCTAAGCACATAGGCAAGCACTTGAATTAAATGTGTTGTCTCAAATTCTGACAAAAGGTTTGCGAGGAGGAGGTGGGGGAAGGGAATTCCCTGGCAGTTCAGTGGTTAGGACTCCTCACTTCCACTGCAGGGGACAACAGGTTCCATCACACATGGGGTGGCCCAAAAGGAAAAAAAAGAAAGGTTTTCAAGGTAGATAAATATCTCTTGGTTCTAATTTGTAGACTTAAGATGATTGTCTCCCATTTCACTATCAAATGCAATACTGGCTTTTCAAAAGTATCTTTTTAAACCTATTTATCCTAGAGGAAGGGTAGGGGAGTTATGCTTTCAGTTAAATATTTATGGAGATACATATTATGTTGGGTGTTTCCTATCATCTTTCTGTAATTATTTTTTTAATAGCCTGACTTTTTTTCCTTTGACTTCTATGTAGTTTCATTTTTGTTGTGGGTTTTTTTTGTTGGTGGTGGTGTGTTCTTCGCTTTCTTTTTTCTTTTCCTTGAGAGACCTGTATTGATTGTTACCACCATGCCTAAGCTTGTTCTTCCCAGTGGCCATTATGAAAATTCTAATTTTGTCTATATTAGACTTGTTTCTAAGGCATAGTGCTTCTGTATACTTTCTGCATAATTATTGTGAGTCACCTGGCAAAAATGAAAATAATACTGGGTTTTGGTGATACTTGGATGGAATGTGTTATATACATATCCGTAGTTTAAAAATTATGACCTGAGGAAGAACTACCTTTTCCACCCCTGACCGCCATCCCCAACCAGAGGTAGGATATTAGATACTTCTCAGCATCTAATTAGATGGGTTTTTTTGTTTGTTTTTTAACTATTTTTTGTTATGTTATTAAGTCACAATGTGGTCCTATAAGTTTCTTTTTAAGTTAATCAGTAATATTTTGGATTGTGAATGTTATTATGATTTCTGATTGTTTCCTCTTCTCCCTCAAAAGACCAAGAGACTCAAAGAATAGAGGAGCTTTTATGATAGGTTCTGCTGTTAGGGTCATTAGGGTGGCCATACAGGATGGAATCTATGTAGCAGTGATTATCACGCCTTGACCTTAGGAAGGTGTGATAGGAAGCTTAGGAACTTTAAGAAGCTTAATGCATGAAATATAGAAAAAATAAAGGATATTGGTGCACATATGAGAGAAAAGAATTATATAAAAGATACTTAATAAAAATGCCAATCTCTCCCCATCCTAAGGTCTTCCTTTCCTTTTTTGATCTAATTTTTAACACTGATCAGTAATACCTTTCTCATTTCCCCACATAAACATGTATCTAAACTTGTAAGAATTAATTATTTATCTTGTCTTTTACTGTTTTTTATTAATATAAGTGATTTAAGTTTTAGATTTTTTTCTTTTTCCAATAAATGAGGGAAGTAAGATCTGTCTAAAGATACATTTTACTTATCTTAAGGTTAACAAGCTGTAGCCTGGTCTCCATAGCCCTTCAGTTCTTCACTGGTAATGCAGTAAAGAAGAAAAATGTCTGTTTTAAAACTTATAAGTATTCTACTAATAGCATAATACAGGGATTGCTCAAGTTCAAGTGACCTAACATATATATTTGGAGTCCTGGAGAGGAGAAACAAAAAGATACTTGAAGTAAAAAAGAGTGAAAGTGTTCCATATTTGAAGAATACTATAAACCCAGAAATCAAAGAAGCTCAACAAACCACAAAAGAAACAAGGAAAAAAACTATACCAAGGAACATTATAATCACATTGCATAAAATCAGTGATAAAAAATCTTAAAACAGATATTTAAAGATACATTCGATACAGAGAAACAAAGATAAGAATGCATCTGAGGGCTTCCCTGGTCGCTCAGGGATGATCTGCCTGCTGATGCAGGAGACATGGGTCTGATCCCTGATTCATGAAGATCCCACCTGCTGCAGAGCAACTAACCACATGCCACAACTATTGACTCTGTGTTCTAGAGCCCAGAACCAAAAAAAAAAAGAATGCGTCTGAAACAGTACAAGCTGAAACTCAGAGAAAAATTGTCAATCTCAAATTCTATACCCTGCAAAAATATCTTTCAGAAATGAAAATGAGATAAAGACATAAAACAGCTAAAAGAGTTCATCAGTAGCGGACCAGCACAAACCATTCAGAAATCATCAGATCCAGATGCCAGCTATTATGAATACATTTTATTTGGTATTGGATATGTACTTTAATGTCTCTGAACCTTCAGATTTTATTTATGAAAGGAGAAAAATACCTATTTTATGGGATTTTTATGAGGATCAAATGAAATAAGGAAAATAATTGACACCTGTAGAGTGTCTTCATTATGCCACGCACATGGTATCTCACTAGAAATGGAAATAAAACACCCAATAAGAGGCCTACTCCCCTAATCGTTTTCTTATCCTATCACCTCTCCTCTTTTTTTTTTAGCAGCTGAAAGACTTGGATTATTCTACAAGTTAGCCCAAATAGCTAGTCAATCAAATTTTGATGAAATACATTTCCTAAACTTGCTTTCCTTTACCTACCATCATTAAATATGCATAACAGTGGGAGTGATGAACAGCTTTCCGTGGTAAAACAGACACATCACCTAGTAAATCATTTTGTGAAAGGATTAAGTATGTTCTAAACTGAACCTAATTTATTTGGCTTATAATTCAGCTAAGTAATTTTTTTCAGTCATGTTTATGAAGGTATACTTTATACACTGTTTAATTTTTATCATTGGATAGGGGCCATGCTTGTCTTTATAGCTTATACATTGCCCCACAGAGTTTTTGACACTCAATAAATGTTCAATAATATTTCTATTCAGCATTCTGCAGGCAGGAAGCATATGGTAATAAATGCCAGAGCACAGGTTGAAAATCTCCCAGAAGTTGTATGTTCTTTGAAAAACCAGTACAGATATTTTCATGAATGAAACATTTTAAAAGGGGTTTCTCAGATTTATATTTACTTAAAAATATTCTCCAGCCTTTGTTTATTTACAAGTTAAAACTTTTACTCTTCACAAATAATTTAATATTAAAAGTAGTATACCATTAATGCAGTCTCATAGGAAAATATGTAAATATTTTTATAAATAAGTACAAAGTACATTTTGTAAATAGTATAAGGTAAAAGTAACTCACAGTGTGAAGGATAGCATGAAGAAATATTTAGAGGCTTAAGCAGTATCAGTTAGTTCTGTTCAGTCGCTCAGTTGTGTCCGACTCTTTGGGACCCCATGGACTGCAGCACACCAGGCTTCCCTGTCCATTGCCAACTCCTAGAGCTTGCTCAAACTCACGTCCATTGAGTTGGTGATGCCATCGAACCATCTCAACCTTTGTTGTCCCCTTCTCCTCTCACCTTCAGTCTTTCCCAGCATCAGGGTCTTTTCAAATGAGTCAGTTCTTTACATCAGGTGGCCAAAGTACTAGAGTTTCAGCTTTAGCATCAGTCCTTCCAATGAACATTCAGGATTGATTTCCCTTAGGATTGACTGATTTGATCTCCTTGCAATCCAAGGGACTCTCAAGAGTCTTCTCCAACACCACAGTTCAAAAGCATCAATTCTTTGATGTTCAACTTTCTTTATAGTCCAACTCTCACATCCATACATAACTACTGAAAGAACCATAGCTGGGGTGTTCGTTGCCTAAGAAATGTCTCTGCCTTTTAATATGCGGTCTAGGTTGGTCATAGCTTTTCTTCCAAGGAGCAAGTGTCTTTTAATTTCATGGCTACAATCACCATCTGCAGTGATTTTGAAGACCAAGAAAATTAAGTCTGTCACTCTTTCCGTTGTTTCCTCATCTATTTGCCATGAAGTGATGGGACCAGATGCCATAAGCCTATTATTTTTTGAATGTTAAGTTTTAAGCCAGCTTTTTCACTCCCCTCTTTCACTTTCATCAAGAGGCTCTTTAGTTCTTCTTCGCTTTCTGCCATAAATGTGGTATCATCTGCATATCTGAGGTTATTGACTTTTCTCCCAGCAGTCTTGACTCAAGCATGTGCTTCATCCAGCCCAGCATTTCACATGATGTACTCTGCGTATAAGTTAAATAAGCAGGGGGACAATATACGGCCTTGACGTACTCCTTTCCCATCTTGAAACAAGTCTGTCGTTCCATGTCTGGTTTTAACTGTTGCTTCTTGACCTGCATACAGATTTCTGAGGAGGCAGGTAAGTTGTCTGGTATTCCCATGTCTTGAAGAATTTTCCAGTTTGTTGTGATCTATACAGTCAAAGGCTTGAGAGTAATAAATAAAGCAGAAGTAGATTTTTTTTTTTTTCTGCAACTCTCTTGCTTTTCCATGATCCAGCAGATGTTGGCAATTTGATCTCTGGTTCCTCTGCCTTTTCTAAATCCAGCTTGAACATCTGGAAGTTCACAGTTAATGTATTTTTGAAGCCTGGCTTGGAGAATTTTGAGCATTACTTTGCTAGCATGTGAGAAGAGTACAACTGTGCAGTAGTTTGAACATTCTTTGGCTTTGCCCTTCTTTGGGATTGGAATGGAAACTGACCTTTTCCAATCCTGTGGTCACTGCTGAGTTTTTCAAACTTGTTGACATATTGAGCGCAGCACTTTACAGCATCATCTTTTAGGATTTAAGTAATATAAGTCTTCATAGTGCTACAGTCCATGGGGTCACAAAGAGTCAGACATGACTGAGCAACTTAACTGAGCTGACTTAGGGAAAAAAAATAAACAGCAGATAGTTCTTTATCATTAAATGTCAGCATGACTCAGAGGGGTATCACTGCTACAACTAAGAAATGGTTCATCACAATCAAGTATAGAAAACCATTTAGATAATATGTTTCTAAATTATCTTTCCTTTATTTTCTCACCTGTGATTGATCTGTTAGCCCTGCTTGTTTGGTTTGACTTTTGCGAGGATTTTTTTAAGGATTAGCATAATCTGAATAGAGAGATTTTCTGAATTGGACCATGTTAGTTAACCTCTTAGAGGCTTAGGTTCCTCATGTATAAGATGTGGATAGAGAAACTGGGCACAGCTTAGTTTGGTGCCTCTCAATTCAGTCTCTTACAAGGCTGAAGTCAGGATGTCAGCCAGGGCTGTATTCCTATCACTGCTTGGGGAGGATTCACTTCCAAGCTCATTCACGTGGCTGTTAGCAAGCCCTAGGTCCTCTCTGATGGTTAGTTATGGGCCGCTCCATGGGGGAACTCACATCATGGCGGCTTATTTCCCCTAGAGCGAGAGCTGAGAGAGAGCGTGTGAGCAAGAGAACGAACAAACAAGACATCCCATCACTTTTGGTCAGGTATTTGTTAAAAGTGAGTCTCTTGGTCCAGACAACACACATAGTGGAGGAAATTTTACAAGGACTTGAATACCACCAGTTAGGGACCTACACAGTAGGCAACCAATTTAGAGGCTTCCTGCTACATACACATATGATCCACAGATAGGACAAATCATGGAATGTACTCTGGATGCTCTGAAATTCATTTGCTTAAATTTTCCTAAGATTTTACCAAAAGCTTGAATTTCATAGGTGATATGATTTTATAGTTCACATTAAATATTTTCCTTATTCCTAGTAATAATCCAGTCAGTTTTGTTGGCCTCAGTTTTACTAATATATACTGAGTGACTTGCCCAAGATTACATATCAAATGAGCTATAAAATGACAACCTTAGTGTAGGTCTTCTAAGCCAACTACTCTTTCCATTTGGCTGTAACTGCTTCCTGACCAGTACTATCTTGCATTTAAAGCCTTCAAAAAAGGCTTCATACATATAATTGTATAAAAATATATGAATATTCTTTATATGCAGAGATTTTTATACATAGATTTATATAGAGACAGACATAGGTATCATTCCATCTTAGACTCTCATGTACACCACACCATTTAGGATTTACAGTATTGTTTCAAATATTGCAAGTCAAAGTCTAATAAGGTGTATAACAGCTGTAACACTGATGTATCTATAGCATTATAATATCTGTTAGCCTAAAACTATCCTTGCAGGGTAAATACTAGTTGGATGGAGAGATGAACAAACAAAATAGCAGAACTGTTTGGTGGTTCCATTCTCCCTTGGCTTTTCCCAGAGCTCTGGTTGGACTCCTATGACTTGAGTGAAGACCATGCAAACTCCATTGAGTTTTCTGCTTCCTGTTTGCATTGGAGCAGCAAAATAGCTTGTTTTGAATGGATGAGCTGCCTTCTGTGGATAGTCAGAAGTTATCTTTCTTTGGTCCTAAGTTAGTTTCAGTCAACACCCAAGATCCCTCGTGTCCAATATCAAAAAACAGAGTGGTAACATAAGCAAGCAGATAATAGCTCGAGATGTGTTCAGTGCCTTGAAATGTAGAGCCAGAAGTAGGAGAGCAAGGGTTCTGAGCTAAGATAGTGGTGGGTAGTTAGTAGTTACACCCTTCAGATTGCCCTGGAGGAAAGAGAGAGGATTTTAAGGCATGGAGAGAGGATTTTAAGGCATGTTGCTAAATTCTTAAAATAACTTTGTGGTTTGGGTAGTAGGAACATCTTGTTTCCCTGAAGGAAAAGGATAGTTCCTACAAGCAATAAGTTAATTTGGCAAAGTCTCAGGATATAAGGCCAATAATACAGAAATCATTTGTATTTCAATGTAACTAGTAACAAATAATTAGAATAACAATATGGCCTACTTATGGTTTTAGTTTTACAGTGACTACAGATAATTCTACATAAATTAAAATCAAGGTGTTATCAGGCAAAATGCAAAGAAAATAGTTTTCTTCTTAGATATAAAGGAAATTGTTGTATTTTCATACACACAGACACACACTGGAGTTGTTCCTTCCTTTCCTATATACCCTGAGAACGGTGCTTTTTAATAGTGGTTTGCTAATCCCTTTAAATAGTTCTTCATGTAAGTATTCCATAGTTTTCATTAACCATGAATTTCAGCTTTATTTTTTAAACCTCTGCTCAAAACCTGTACTTGGTGGTTGTTTCATCCTTTTAGCCTGGTCGGTGAAGCAGGGAGCCTACTGCAAATCCTAAATAGCGTGGTGTAGATGAGAGCCTAAGACTTTAATTATATGTCATTTTATTCACAACACTCAATTCCAGGAAGGAAAAAAATGACTTTGTTGTTGTAAAAAGACATATGTGAGTATCATTCATTGTAAACCAAAAATGATACTGTATTATAGCTTAGACAACAATGGGAACTGATTTTGAAAATGTGACCTGTGTGAGAAACTGAATAATAGTGAAAGTTATCAAAATGGAAAGTAGTGTTAATGTGAAATCCAGCCTTCTCAGAAATACTCTTTCCTGGCCTGTTTCGTTTTGCTTTTGTTGCTTGTCATGCATGAATGAAAGTGCTACACTCTCAGGGGAGCAGGAAAGCCTCTGTGTCGGTTGTTTATTTCCTTAATCCCTCCTCCTTTGTGATTTTTGATGTCAGATCTAAAATGGAAAGCCTGTAAATATAATGATTATCACATGGATAATCACCTGCATTAGGAACCGCCATGCTCCTCTATTCTAACCCTAGCTGTTCTCCACATGTCACATCCACTCTGCGGTTGGATTTTAACCTGACTGCTTCATTAGATTTGTGAAACTCAGTACGTGGCGCCCTGGGGCAGCACAGATGGGGACTTGCTTGTTTTCTTTTCTCACTTTTACTGCGAAGGCACGCTAAAAAGTCCTTTTCAATTTAGTGTGATCAGTTCACTTGGAATTACCCCTGATATTTGGAACCTGCCTTACTGTTCTGCCCACCCTTTATGCCTTTTTTCTTCCCTGATTTCTGACCTAATGCCTTTTCTTTTTATCCCTCCATGCAGTGAATCTTAGGACTAAAATTCTCCTTCAGATTCTTACTGGGTCAAACTGTTCCTCTGTGTTGTTTTATTTGTTTTGCTGTGAGGGAAAAATAAATGTTGTTCCATCGTTGTATCTACAGACACCTTCAGATCAGAGGTTAGCTGTGGGAAAGTCTGCAGTGATGTGAGCCAGCTGCCTTTACTAATGGATTGACTGGGGGCACCAACCCAAGATCAAAGGAAGGTGGGAGGAAGTCAGGAGATAAGATCTTTTTAAGCTATAGAACAAGTGCTTAGCTTTTCAGTGATAGGGCACAGCTCTGCAAACCTGTGTGAGGGGGCGCTAAGATAGAAAATTGAATAGACTTCTTCAGCATGTCCTTCCTCAGACAGAAATACGTTAGTGCTTGGAATAGTTTACAGATGTGGAAGAGTCCTAGGGTTCAGTTTCGTTGAAGAATAATGATCTGACATTGGTAAATGTGCCTTCTTGCAATTAGTCAGTTCTATTGTACCATAACAGATCACAGTCTATTGCGTCTTACTTTGGGGAGCAAAACTGGACATTAAAAAGGCAACTTATCTACTGTATGTGACTTTTGAGTCTTTATGTCTTAGTACAATTTTAGTTGTACAGACTTGTCATATTAACTTTGTCTTACAGTCCTTTAGGTTTCTTTCATGCCTCTGATAAAGCTCCATATAAATAAGTAGTTCTCACAAAGCTATTTTATTGTTTTTTTCATATAAGAATTAGCTTGGTTAATTCTTGAGTTGGACAACTTGGAAAAATTCTACATTGCTATCTTTTGAACCCTATCCTTTTCCTTGACATCCAAGCTAGTAAATATTATTGACTGTCTGGTATACAAGATTCTGGTGTAAGTAAATTGTCAAGAAGGCTAAGCATCCTTACACCAGTTGTCAAGATCATGATTTAATTTTTTTATCTGTATCAACTAAGGTTAACTCAATCAGTTTGATGCTTCTCTAGTGAACAGCCTAAGGAATTGTACTTTCAGCTTATCACTTTCTATTAACTTCAGTGTTTGATTGTAATAGTATTTTTCAATCTTCTCAGACCCTCAGAGTGGTTCTTTAAACTTACATGGTATTAGTATATTGGACGATAAGTGCATACATACTTCTTTTCTCTGTGTTTTCCTTAACATGTAGATAGTACCCAGATTTGTGCTGGAGACATTAACTGTAGTTTCTGCCTTACATGGTTTGGTGCAGCAGTCATTTTAGTTAAGTTGGATCTGCTCACTACTCAGGCTCACATCCCATCCTTCTATTAATATCTCTTGGCAAAGATAATTTTGGAGGAATGTAAGTTAAGATGTAGAGACTCTTGACAGTTGTCTGCAGTTTTTTTTTTCCATCTTCAAGAGGGAAGTGGAATTGAAAAGTAATATTGCCTCCATTTTCTGTATCAGTACTAAAATGAAAATATATGCACAAAGCAGGGAGTGAAGAAAAGGAAAGGATTTGGTTACACAGATGTGGTTTTTGTCATTTGATAGCCTATTATAAGGGCATTAGATTATATAATAATGTTCATCAGATTATGCCCTTAAGATATATTTAATATCTAGAAAAACATTGTTTAAAAATTTTTAACTAAATTTTAAAAAATATTCAGCGTTTGTTACCCTGTCATCTTAAATCAGAGAGAAATGAGGGGGTAGGCATTTTATTACACAAATTTTCAAACAGGCAAAAGATAGTAATACTGAATACATCTAGATACATTAATATTTTGCCATTTTTGCTTCACTTTCTTTTTTTTGTTTTTAAGTTTTCTAAAATAAATTACATATACCATGCCATTTTATCCCAGGATACTTCAGGATACACCTGAAAATCTAGGATTTTTTCATATCAAGTTGATAATTCCTAATATTATTTGATTTCCATTTCATAATCAAACTTACCCAAAATGTATTTTATAACTGGTGTGTTCAAAACAGTTTCCGATTAAAATGTGTACATTACTCCTGTACATTTTATCATGATGTTGACTTACTACAAAGACCAAGGTACTTGTCCTGTCTAATGTCCTACCTTATGGATTTGTTTATTAGCCTTCTCAGTGTATCATTTAACTTGTTCTTCTATCCTCTATATATTTCCTGTAGACTACAAGTTATTGAATAAAGTTTTGATTAATTCATGTTAAAAACTTTATAGATGGTGCTCTGTACCTTATACTACATTATGACAGAAGCCACAGACTATTTGGTGATCAGAATATTAGGTAATAAGATTGATCACTGGGTTAAAGTGATGACTGCTTGATTCTTCCGCTGTAAAGTTATACTTTGCTCCTCGTGACCAGCATATGATCTTTGATACTTCGATTCCATGAAATAAGCAGTTCCCCATCATTCTTTAACCTAATGAATTGAGCATCCATTGATAACCTTTGCCTGAATAAATTTCATCAGAGATTACAAAAGGTGGGTTTTCTGAATCTAATCTATACATTTATTAGCAAACATTCTTCTTACAGAAGAGTTTTCTGAAAGGTATTGTTTTAATTAAAAACATAACCATCAGCATCTTCCTTAGGTTTCAAATGATTTTCTTTGTCGGGGTCAAAACATCTGAACTCATGGTGACAGCTACAGTAAAAATATGTAGTACATCTTCTTTATTTCAGCTTGTGAAGTGTGTTGACATTTGCTGCCTTTTTTTTATGCCAAGGAAAAAAGAAATCTTTTTTTTCCGTGTAAGAATAAAAATTGAACTATGTGAGTATATTGAGATAATTGTGTAAAAAGAAGACTGTTTGAATGAGTTTCAAAATGGATTATTTCTTCATTACCTAGCACTTTATAATTAACTGTTCTTTTTTTTATTTCAGGAAGCTGCCGCTTTTGCTAGAGAGCAAGGCTTTGAGGTGAGTTAACCCACAATTGCACACTAAACAGATCCTAAAGGTTTTTTCTAGCTGATAATGAAGTTCTTTTGGACAGTGATTGATGTGCTATTATACTCTCAGAGCCTCGCAGCAGTTGCCATGGAAACTTGGCAGTCGTCATGGTTTCTTTGTTCTGCCAGCACAGTGTTATGACGCACTCTGCTAGGTCTGCACCCAACATCGCCTACAGATGTTATTTATTGAATTTTGAAAAGCCTCTTGGGAAGCCAAGAGGTTGGGCACGGTTTCAAGCTGCCTCTGCAGATATGGGGCCTGTCAGTTTGTTCAGTTAAAAAGCTACCTCATTAGCTGCATTACATTTCATAAGAATTCACTGCTAAAGCAGTGGTGGAGCAACACTAAATAGTGAAATATAATGTCATTTAAATAATTTCAACCTTACCACATGTAGATTATCATTATGTAAATTAATTTCCAAAGGTTATACTTAACTGTTGTTAGGAACTGACTAGTTTAAATCCTTCTCATATGAACTTCCTGTTTGAATCTTTTTTTTCTTTTTCCTCTTTTCTTTGATAGCATAAAACATATACATTTTCTGAAACACAAAATTGATAATTGATTTAATTTTCAGATAATGAATTCTGTTTTCCTTACAGAAATATTATCCTGTTGAGATTCCAAACTCCATATAGTTGTTGTTGGCAAAATTAATAGCCAAGACCATGTTTTTACATATGTAGTATCTACCTTCCAATGGATTGTTGGGACACACTGACTAATCTAAACCCAGGTTAACTGACAGAGATTAACTGAGTGTGTGATTTTTATGACTATCATATTTATTTAGCCAGAACTCTGTAGAATATTATGTTCTATATAGCAACTTGGAATGTTTGATGGATGTAAGTTTTTTTAAATTTAACCTGACTAGATCTGGAATATATAGAAACTCTTTCCTTATTTGCATACTCAGTATTGTCTACCATGTACAGAAACTGTGAGCATTGACTGGATATATTAGTAAGCTCACTTTGAACTCTTTAGAGAAAGGTGTTTTATAAAATTGTGAAGGAAATGTTATTTAAATGTACTAAAGACAGATTTGTTATTAAGCAACAAAGTGATACATGTGTATGTTATCCATGTCATAGGACTTGACAACCAAGGTGCTTCTTTTTCTTGGGGGAAGATAGTGAGCATGTGGTATAAGTATTCTGCTCTCAAAGTCCTATATAAAAACTATCAAGGCAGGAAGCTGCCTCATAGTGCTCAATTAATGGAAACTATCATCATTTCTTGGGAGTTTCCTGTTTTTATTTTAACATATTCTCATGAATATAAGGTCGAGTCACATGAAGAAGCAATAAAGATTTCCAAGTAATTTTTATCTAATTTAAGTTTCCCTTTGTAATTTCCCAAACTGGCAATTGCTGTAGAGGGCTAAATGTAATGAGGGGAACGTTCAATTTAGAAAGACAAATGTTTTGATCATGAAACTATAAGTAAATATTTTAAGTCATGTTTTAAAAGTTTCACTGATTCTAAATTTCAGTATTAACAATTAATATTCTCTGTTGTTACATAAAAATTATTCAAATAAAACATATATAGAGTATAAATTTGTGTCCTATTTTATGTGCTAACATTTAGAAATGTATTTCAGTTCTAAAAAATAACCACTTTTAGAAATGTAACATGTTGTATAACAAATGATTCTGTAGTACCTGATAATAATTTTAATAATTTATTAAACCTTACTAATTCATAGTTTTATTGTCCCTTTGAGCTACATGCTTTGAATATGCCTGGTTTAAATTCAGTCTTAGCAACAAGCTACCTTTTCTATTTTCTACTAACCAGCACCATATTAACCTTTCCATTAGTTCTTACTTATTGACTCTAAAGTTGTTTCTTTTTACCATAAATCTGCCATAACTGATTACAACATATGAACAAAGTGATGATTATAATAGTATACCTTATTACCTCCTGACATAGCAAAACTCAGTTGGTAATTTGACAATGATGTGTTAGATTGTATAAAGCATACAGTGTCTTGATGTATCCCTTCATGGGTTCCCTAAAATACTATAAGTATTTCAGAATCTGTAAGAGCCTTGATTAGAATACCCCGAAGTCGGTATTTTTAATAAAATATAACCCTTGTACTGAGTGCTATCTAGAGAAACTGAATGATTTTAAAATGTCATTGAAGTTTCCTTAGTTGGTTAGATAGTAATATGAAAGCATAGATTTGAATCTCAGTATTTTTAAAGACTCAAACAAGAATAAATCATTTAACAGTTTAATGTCTGTGGGAATGTGTCAGTGCTTTCAAGTCTTGTGACAAACTAGACAAAATCTGTATCTATTTCCTCCCAACTTTAATTTTACCTCTTAATTTGGGACGTGAATGAGAGGAGAGAAGTGAAAAAATTAAAGAGCAAGGAAAGGTGGGCACTTTTTCTTCCCGTAAGTCCTACCTTCATTTTCTGTTATAAATCCCAATCAGTTCCCAAAGCCACCGAGTGTTGCCACTAGTGATCTGTCTGCTAAGAGACCAGTCCAAATGCCTCTAAAAATAACCAGTGTTTATCATCAGGAAATATCCTCAGTGACATTGTTTATGATATTCTGGTTAGCTTCTCTGCAAATTTCAGATAATCTTTCTTTAAGAAAAAAATCTTTAATCTTTAAAGTGAATTGGGCAATTTTCAGTAAGAAGCAGCAGCTTAGGAGTACACTGGAGAATGAGATAAAAACTGGAACTGGCCAGAGCACAAAGCAGAAGAGAGACGAATATATATATATATATATATATATATATATATATATATATATGTAGGCTGAGGGAAAATTGCATAGTGCCTGATTTAAATGATAGACCTGCTAAGAATTTAAAATGACAATTCTTGGTGTAAAAAGTTTCACGGGGCCTTTTATTATTTTGAAAAATCAGTTCAGACTGCAGTGTGTTTTTAAACCAACCTTATCTTAAGTTGAACCGATTAAAGGTTTGTATTTTTAGAACCTAAATAGAAATGAGGCACTTAGCAATATGTTTCATTATGAAACCTCTTAAAAGCACTATTGAAAATTGATTTAAAGTGAAGAACATACCTCCAAAACCTAAATAAAACTATTCTTTGTGTTCTCATTCTCAGTGCAATAGAGTATATGCCAAACGATGAGGAGAATTCACACCTTTTCTACTGTATCAGTTACTCGGTTTTACTCCAAGCAGCAAATTTTAATTTTCTTATTTTAGAGCTCTAAAATATAATACTTCTAACCATAGAGGAAATAAAGCAATCCTTTTCCATTTTCCCACTTCCCTGCAGCCCATGACTCTGCCCAGAGTCTTCCAGGCTTGTAGTCTTTCTCTGACCAATGACAGCTCTATCATCTTATACCACTGAGAGAAGAAAGTATTGAAAGTGCTATCCAATAGGCATCCACAAGGCGTGTGTGGCTATTTAAATTTAATAAAATTACGAGTTCAGTTCCTTAGTCTGTAGGCACATCTCAAGTGCATGCCTATGTAGATAGTAACTACCATATTGGACAGATGTAGATCATGACATCCTCACAGAAACTTCCATTGATTAGCACTGGATAGTAAGTCCACAGAGCGTTTCAGAAGGTATTGATTACCAAAAGTTCTCCAAGATTTTTCTAATGTTCCTGTGTTCCTCACAAATAGAAAGAATGCACAGTGAACGATCGCCAAGAGTTTCTGGAAATGAGACACTAAATTAGATCATGTTTGTTGATAGAGTACAGTGCTGCTTCCCTAAGTGACTGAGTCCCAAGTGATAACAGTTAAAAAAGCACTCAGTTAACAGAAAGAGATATAATAGTCGTGATTCTCTTGATTTAATCACTTACTCATTCAACAAATACTTGCTGAGCACTTACTTTGTGCCTAACACTTCGATAGACCCTGAAAACAAGATAGAAAGAATGAAAGTGTACGGTAAAGGAAAAGGTGGGAGTCTCCTATTTTAGATACTCTGATCATTGGAGTGACTCTCTGAGGAAGTAAAACTAAAAAACACAAATATCTAGCTATGACAGAAAAAAGCAAAACAAGCAACAGGGAAACAAACCAGACAGAGGGAACAAGAGTTCGCAGGACTTTAGACACAAGAGAGCATAATGTACTGTGCACTCCAGGTGGTGACAGGAGGCCAGTGCACCTGCAAAGGAATGAGTGGCGAGGAAGTGGTATGAGACAGGATGGAGACTGACACATCGTATGACCACCCTGATTATTACACGAAGCAGAATATGTGTGATTAAATGGGGCGATATGTATGAACACCATATTTGCTTTTCTATAGGAGTAGATAGGTGGTGACAGTATTCTTTTACATTTGTATCATCAGCTTGTTAAAAATGGAATGAAGACAATATATTAATTTGGAAAACAATGCTAAATTTAAAGTGTGTGACCACCAGTGACAATAAAAGCATAATTTGACATTTATGAAATGATTCAAAGTTTACAAAACATTTTCTAACATATCATTAATACATTTAATATTCATACAAACCTTGGAGGGGTAGGTAGGGCATGTATTGCCATATCAGTTGAACAGAAAAAAAATAAACTACATAACATGTTCAGAGTCACATAGCTAACAGATAATGGAATCAGAATCTGAGCTCAGCTGTCTTGAATCTGGTAATCTTTATAAACTAAACTTCTTTCTCACAGTCTAACATATTGGAGGAGGAAATCAGATTTTCAAATGACCTTGGAAAATGAGAAATATCTGGAAATTCAGAAGTTGAAATTCACTAGGGTAAAATACAAACCAGAATAATTAAGAAAAATATCATGTTTAAATGCAGGATCAGCAGTGACTTGTGACTGTTCCATATAATTATTTAACATGAAGATGCTTTAGTTTTGTGATCACAACAGAAATCACATAACCAGAATTCATAGACGCAGTATGATCTGTGGATAACAGGGAAGAGTGTTGGAATCAAGACTTTGTGGATGCTAGTCCTGGCTCCACTTCTTAGTATGTTTATGACCTTGGGAAGTTACTTAACCTCTCTGTGACTCAATTTCCTCATCTATAAAATGGGGATATAGTAATAGCACCTATTTCCTAGAGTAGTTAAGATTTAATGAATATTTTAGAGCTATATACATGGCTCTTGCTTTCTGCATCTATAAAATAGGGACATAGTAATACATACTGTCTAGACTGGTTAAGAGGTAATGAGTATTTTAGAGTGCTCATAGCTGTTTATACATGGCTCATATTTAAATTGTGAGCTTCCTTCTACTTTTTCTTCCTTTTTTCTCTTTCTCCTCCCTTACTGGATAACATAATTGAATTCTCAATACTCAGAACTCTTCAGAGGGCTTCCCTGGTGGGCCAGTGGTTAAGAATCCACCTCTTGGAAATGCGAGAACACTGGTTCGATCCCTGGTCCAGGAAGTTCCTACCTATTGCTGAGCAACTAAGCAACTAAATGTGTTACAAATATGAGCCCACTTGCTACAACTAGAGAAAGCCTATGGGCAGCACTGAAGACCCACCACAGCCAAAAAAAAAATTCTTGAGGTCCTTTCTAGGGATTTTCAGGCAACTTAGGATTTGACAGTTTTGGAGCATATTTAAATGACAGTAAATATAGGAAATACATTAATATTTATTAAGTACTTGGCATGTGCTAAATACTACATTCAGCTCTTTCACTTACCTTATTTTTCCTCCTCATACACACACACAAAAAAACTATTTAAACTTTCTATTTTGAAACAATTTTAGATTCAGAAAATTTGCAAAAATAGTGCAGAGAATTTCTGGATACCTTCACTTAGCTTCCCCTAATGTAAACATCTTACAGAACCAAGGTATAATGATCAAAACCTGGAAGTCAACATTAGTACAGTGTTAGTAACTGAACTATAGAATTTATTCTCATTTCACCAGTTTTTCCTCTAATTTCTTTTTTCTCTTCCACAATCTAGTCCAGGGTCACACATTGCATATATTTGTCTTCTTAGTCTCTTCTTATCAGACAATTTCTCATGCATTCCTTGTTGTTCATGATCTTCATGCTTTTGAACACTGCCTGTCAGTCATTTTGTAAAATGTCCCTCAATTTAGGTTTGTCCAACATTCAGAAAACTAAGATCATGGCATCTGGTCCCGTCACTTCATGGCAAAAATATATGGGGAAACAGTGGAAGACTTTATTTTGGGGGGTTCCAAAATCACTGCAGATGGTGACTGTAGCCATGAAATTAAAAGACACTTGCTCCTTGGAAGAAATTCATGACCAACCTAGATAGCATATTAAAAAGCAGAGACATTACTTTGCCAACAAAGGTCCACCTAGTCAAAGCTATGGTTTTTCTAGTAGTCATGTATGGATGTGAGAGTTGGAATATAAAGAAAGCTGAGCACAGAAGAATTGATGCTTTTGAAGCGTGGTGTTGGAGAGGACTCTTGAGAGTCCCTTGGACAGCAAGGAGATCCAACCAGTCCATCCTAAAGGAGATCAGTCCTGGGTGTTCACTGGAAGGACTGATATTGAAGCTAAAACTCCAATACTCTGGCCACCTGATGCAAAGAGCTGACTCATTTTAAAAGACCCTGATGCTGGGAGAGATTGAGGGCAGGAGGAGAAGAGGATGACAGAAGATGAGATGGTAGGAAGGCATCACCAACTCGATGGACATGGGTTTTGGTGGACTCCGGGAGTTGGTGATGGACAGGGAAGCCTGGTGTGCTGCGGTTCATGGGGTTGCAAAGAGTCGGACACGACTGAGCGATTTCACTTTCATGCGTTGGAGAAGGAAATGGCAACCCACTCCAGTGTTCTTGCTTGGAGAATCCCAGGGAGGGCAGAGCCTGGTGGGCTGCCGTCTGTGGGGTCACACAAGAGTCGGACACGACTGAAGCGACTTAGCAGCAGCAGCAGCATTGTGCCCTTATCAGTGCATCATAACAGGGATATACATGATATCCCAATGTCTTACTGTTGGTGATGTTAACTGTGATCACTAGGTTAAGGTGGTATTTATGCTCTATGAAGTTAAGTATTTTCCCATTGTAGTTGATAAAATATCTTGGGGGTGATACCTGTGCAGATATCCCATTTTACCCACTAATTTAAGCATCACTAAAGTTGATCCCTGGGGTAAAGGGATGTCTGTCAACCTTCTTCACTATTAGCATTTCTATTTTTCCTTCTGTAATGAATAAGTTTAGAGGGAGAGACTATAAGACTAAGCAAATACCCTGTTTCTCTTCAGACTTTTACCCATCAATTTTAGCATACTTCACTCTCAACATCTTTTAACACAATTACTATTGTCTTAGTTTTGTAGATGAGAAAATGGAGTTTCAGAGAGGTATATTTACCTGCTTTGCTGTTCAGTTGCTCTGTCATGTCCAACTCTTTGCAACTGCGTGGACTGCAGCACGCCAGGCCTCCCTCTCCATCACCAAGTCCCACAGTTTACTCAAACTCATGTCCATTGAGTCGGTGATGCCATCCAGCCTGTCTCATCCTCTGATAGCCTCTCCTCCTTCTGTCCTCAATCTTCCCTAGCATTCAGGGACTTTTCCACTGAGTTATCTGTTTGCGTCAGATGACCAAAATACTGCAGCTTCAGCTTCAGTCCTTCTAGTGAGTATTCAGGGTTGAGCTCCCTTAAGATTGACTGGTTTGATCTCCTTGCTGTCCAAGGGACTTTCAGGAGTCTTCTCCAGCAGCACTGTTCAAAAGCATCAGTTCTTTGGCATTCTACTTTCTTTATGGTCCAGCCCTCAAAACTGTACATGACCCCTGGGAGGACCATAGCCTTGACTATACAAACCTTTGTCAGCAGTATAATGCCTCTGCTTTTCAACACACTGTCTAGGTTTGTCATCACTTTCCTGCCAAGAAGCAATCGTCTTCTGATTTCATGGCTGCAGTCACCATCCACAGTGATTTTGGAGCCCCAGAAGAGGAAATCTGTCACTACTTCTGTGTTTTCCCCTTCTATTTGCCATGTAGTAAGGGGGGCTGGATGCCATGCATGATCTTAGTTTTTTAATATTTAGTCTTAAGCTTGCTCTTTCACTCTCCTCCTTCACCCTCATTAAGAGACTCTTTAGTTTCTCTTCATTTTCTGCCATTAGAGTGGTATCATCTGCATATCTAAGGTTGCTGATGTTTCCCCCTGCCTATCTTGATTCCAGCTTGTAACTCATGCAGCCTGGCATATCTCGTGATGTGCTCAGTGCATAGGTTAAACAGACAGGGTGACAGCAAACAGCCCTGTCGTACTCCTTTCTCAATCGTGAACCAATCACTTGTTCTGTAAAGGGTTCTAACTGTTGCTTCTTGGCCCACATACAGTTTTCTCAGGAGACAGGTAAGATGATCTGGTATTCCTCTCTCTCTAGGAGCCTTCCACAGTTTATCATGATCCACACAGTCAAAGGCTTTAGCATAGTCAGTGAAACAGAGATAGATGTTTTTCTGAAATTCCCATGCTTTCTCTATAATCCAGCAAATGTTAGCAATTTGATCTCTAGTTTCTCTTCCTTTTCTAAACCCAGCTTGGACATCTGGAAGGTCTTGGTTCACATAATGCTGAAGCCTAGCATGCAAGATTTTAAGCATGACCTTACTAGCATGGGAGATGAGTACAACTGTCCAGTGTTTAGCATCTTATTTGGTACTACCCTTCTTGGGGATTGGGATAAGAATTGACCTTTTCCAGTCCTGGGGCCACTGCTGGGTCTTCCAGATTTGCTGACATAATGAATGCAGAACCTTGATGGCATCATCCTTTAGGGATTTGAATTGTTCTGCTGGAATTTCATCGCATCCACTAGCTCTATTAACAGCAGTGCTTCTTAAGGCCCACTTGACTTCACACTCCAGAATGTCTGGCTCTGGGTGACTAACCACACCATTGTAGTAATCCAGTTCATTAAGATCTTTTTTATACAGATCTTCTGTGTATAAGAATTTACTATTTGAGGTCACACAAATAGGAAGAAAAGCTATGACCAACCTAGACAGCATATTAAAAAGCAGAGACATTAGTTTGCTGACAAAGGTCCATATAATCAAAGCTATGGTTTTTCCTATAGTCAGTGTTCATTGGAAGGTCTGATGTTGATGCTGAAACTCCAATACTTTGGCTACCGGATGCAAAGGGCTGATTCATTTGAAAAGACCCTGATGCTGGGAAAGATTGAGGGCAGGAGTAGAAGGGGACAACAGAGGATGAGATGGTTGGATCTCACTGATGGTTGAGGCATCACTGACTCATTGGACATGAGTTTGGGTAGGCTCCGGGAGTGTTGGACAGGGAGGCCTGGCGTGCTGCAGCTTGTGGGGTTGCAAAGAGTCAGACACGACAGAACAACTGAACAACAACATCAAAATTAGTAAATCCAGTTGTGTCATACTCTAAAATCCCTTGTAATTCCATCATTCTGTTAAGATATGTTAGAGCAGATATATGGGAGAAAGAACTACCAGGAGATAAGGAAGAGGTTCATGTTTTCAAGTTTTACAGAACTCGAAATATATGTTGCTAGGAAGACAAAATTGAAGTTTTAAGAAAAGCTTTTATACTAGATGGGAATCATCTGTTGAGGGCAAAACAATGACTCCTCAAAGCTTAGTGTGGGATACTTTGATTTGGTGCACAATGAAGCTATAGATATGGATACAAATAGAATAAAGCTTATTCTTTCTGTGAAAATTTATCTTTTATATCTGAAAAGTTTGTTTCAATCTTGAATTGCTGTTTTTATAAGGTTTAACTTGAGGCATGTTAAAAATGTTGCTTTGATTAGGTTACCAAAACTCCCACAAAACATTCTCTTTTTTCACAGGGTTGGTATAAGGCAACCAAATCTCACTCTTAATTTATTCCTTATACCATTTTTAAGAAGGATCTCTACTTAAAAATCATCCAGTACATGCATAAAATTCTACTCCTAAGGTGGTAAAGTGAATCTTTCTGGAGTTTGCCTCCTATCTTTACTAAAAATGAACTGTACTCAATCATAAGCAAAAATCCTATATTAGTGAAATAAGTCTGTAGTAAAGAGATTTGAATACTATATGTAATTTTAATGTATATATTTATTAGAAGCATTATTATTATAAGACATTGTCATTTGGGGGGATAGACTTCCCTGGTGGCTCAGATGGTAAAGTGTCTGCCTACAATGCGGGAGACCCAGGTTCAGTCCCTGGGTTGGGAAAATCTTCTGGAGAAGGAAATGGCAACCCACTCCAGTATTCTTGCCTGGAAAATCCCATGGACAGAGGAGCCTGGTAGACTACAGTCCATGGGGTCACAAAAAGTCGGATACAACTGAGCAACTTCACTTTCAAATGTTACTGGTCATTTTTAATAGTCTTTCCCCTCAAACTGAGGGAATTTCTTTTCTCATCTTATCAGAGTTTCAGGCATAGTTCTTTTCTAAAATAAGCAAACAAAAGTGAAATAGTCAGCATGTTTAAAAGGTCAGCAGCATTGTCCAACCACAAAAGACTTTTTTTTTTTTTTTCAGAAATAGCAGTCCTCAGGAATCATGATGTTAGGTTTAGGAGAAGCTTAGATTCATATATCATCCAGAATCTTAAGTATTTTGTGACTAAACAGCATACAAATATTTCACTAAAGATTGTCATACCTTTAAAAACATAATGGTTTCTGATGTTGTCTGTAGCCACTGTGACTTGTCTGCTTTGCCAACCTAAATTTTTCTGTCCTATATATCCTAATTAATTTCTTTTATTAGATATATTTCCACTCTGGTATATATTTCTCTCTCCATACCTTTTTTAAACTTTGCACAGTGATAGAAGAAGCTACCAACAAACTCCAGACCATGCACAATTTTAGCAGCCCTCTGAATTCAAACATGGGTTTTTAAATTATCTAAAATTGTTGAGGACTTCCCTGGTGGTACAGTGGATAAGAAATCTGCCTGCCAATGCAGGAGACACAGGTTCAGTCCCTGGTCCTGGAAGATGCCACAAGCCGAGGAACAGCTAAGCCTGTTCACTGCAACTATGGGCCCACATGCCACAACTGCTGGGCCTACCTGCCACGAGTACTGGAGCCTGCAAGCTCTAGGCCCAGGAGCCACAACTCCTGAAGCCGTGTGCCTAGATCTGTGCTGCACAGCAAGAGAAGCCACCGCAGTGAGAAGTCTGCACACCACAGCTAGAGGATGGCCCCTGCTTACTGCAGCTAGAGAAAGCGTGCACGCAGCAATGAAGACCCAGCGTAACCAGAAAAATACAATAAATTAGTTTTTTAAAAAGCTAATGAAAATACATTTTTTAATTCAAAAAAGTTGAAAACATGATTCTAAAAATCTAACCCATAGCTCAAGAATTAGATTTCAAGACAGAACATTTATGATGTAAAACTTTGCAGCCTGTGTGATCATGAAAAACAGCGTGAGGGTTTCTAGAACTAATTTGTACTTTTTTAAACTTTATCTTTAAAAAAGCTAAGTCTCTAGAAAATGGTTAGCATCTCATTTTAGTTCTTTGAAAAATTTATTATATTAACTGCATTATTTCCAGAATCAGCATAATTATGCTCTCTCTGTAAGCCTCTAAAATAATTCAGTAATACTCTTTTTTATAATTCTCTCATTAATTGGAAATTTGAAAACTGACTTCTGTTGATATTAAAGAATTATCATTAATTAAAAATATAATATAATAGATGGTTATGTTTGAATCATTACCTTTTAGAAATACATAATAAAGCATTTTACATGTGGCATTATATAGTATTTGAGATTTCCTTAAGAATAATATGAAAGGTAGGTAGATAAATAGAAATAAGATTCATCATAAATTTCAAATCATTGCAGCTTGATGATAGGTTCCTTGAAGATTGTTGTACTATTCTGTTTGCTTCTGTATGTAGTTAAAATTTTTATGTAATTCTATGATCAAGTCTCTCTTATTTTGAGCATGAGAAACTAAATCCTTAATCTACTATAAAATTTTAGTTTATTGTATTGGTTATGAGCATATTTTTCCTCCTTTCTATTAATAGACTGAAGACATTAAAGAAATAGCCAGAAAGACACAGGCTCTGCCAAAAGTCAACTCAAAGAGGCAGCGAATTGTGATTTTCACCCAAGGGAGAGAGGACACCATACTGGCTACAGGTACGTGGGGAAGCTGTGGGGAAAACCCGGTATTATGGAGATTAATCATTATTTTAAAATGTTATATACTTTCTATTATAAATTACTCAAAGCAGTGTACATTTTTCTTTTTAAAATCTCCTCCATGTACTTTACGCACTGTCACCCCCTCCTCCAACTCCTGCTGCTGGCATCCACCAATCTGTTCTCTGTATCTGTGACTTGGAGTTTTTTATTATTTTTTTTTAATTCTACATATAAGTGAGATCATGCAGTTTTTGTCTGTCTGACTTACTTTGCTTAGTGTAGAGTACTGAAGTTTCATTCATGTTGTTTCAAATACTAGCATTTCCTTTTTTTGTGGCTAAATAATATTTCACCGTGTGTGTGCACACATGCGTGAGCTGATGTATATATACCACATTATTTTTATCCATTCTGAAGTCTGTCCATCCTAAATGTCTATCAGTGGACACATAGGTGTTTTCCATGTCTTGGCTATTATAAATAACACTATAGCGAACATGGGGGTGCAGATATCTCTTTGGGTTAGTGTTTTTGTTTCGTTCATGATGCAGAAGTAGAACTGCTGAGTCTTATGGTAGTTCTACTTATTTTTGAAGGGCCTCCATACTGTTTTTCATAGCAGCGGCACCAATTTACATTTCCACTAACAGTACAAAAAGATGCCTTTTTATCCACATTCTTGCCAACAGGTATTTCCTATCTTTATGGTAGTTTAGCCATTCTAACAGGTCTGAGATGATACCTCATTATAATTTTTTTTTTTTAACTTCTTAAAGTGTTTTATTTATTTATTTATTTTTTCTAATTTTATTTTATTTTTAAACTTTACATAATTGTATTAGTTTTGCCAAATATCAAAATGAATCCGCCACAGGTATACATGTGTTCCCCATCCCGAACCCTCCTCTCTCCTCCCTCCCCATACCATCCCTCTGGGCCGTCCCAGTGCACCAGCCCCAAGCATGATGTGTATTTTCCTGATGAGTAGTTATTTTTAGTACCTTTTTCGTGTACTTATTGGCCATCTGTTGTCTTCTTTTGAAAAACTGTATGTTCAGATCCTCTGTCCCTTTTTAAATTGGATTGTTTGCTCTTTTGCTGTTGAGTTGTATGAGTTCTTTATGTATTTTGGATGTTAACCCCTTATGAGGTATATGACTTGGAGATATTTCCTCCCATTCTGTAGGTTGCGTTTTACTTTGTTAATAGTTGCCTTTGCTATATAGGAGGTTTTTTAGTTTTAACTCCCACTTATTATTGTTATTTTAGCCTTTGCTTTTGGTGTCAAATCCAAAAATCATCAAGACCAATGTCAAGGGCTTACTCCTTTGTTTCCCTCTAACAGTTGTTTGATTTCAAGTCTTGGCTTCCAGTCTTTCATTCACTTTAAGGTGATGCTTATGTATGTTGCACGATGGTGGTCCAGTCTCATTCTTTTGCCTATGGCTGTCTGGTTTTCCCAATACCACTTATTGTGAAGAAACTATCTTTTCCCTCTTGTGTCCTCTTGGCTCTTTTGTCATAAATGAATTCTTTTGCCTATGGCTGTCTGGTTTTCCCAATACCACTTATTGTGAAGAAACTATCTTTTCCCTCTTGTGTCCTCTTGGCTCTTTTGTCATAAATGAATTGACCTTATGCGCATGTTTGTCTCTGGGCTCCGTTCTGTTCCATTGGCCTGTGTGTGTGTCTTGTTCAGCAGAACTGTACTGCTGTGACTACTCTACCTTTGTAATGTCATTTGAGATCGGGAAGTGTGATGCCTCTAGCCTCATTCTTTCTCTCCAGATTGCTTTGCTATTCAGGGTAGTTTGTGGTCCTTTGCAAATTTGAGGACTGTTTGTTCTATGTCTGTAAAAATGTACCTTTTATTGTTTATTTTAATAAATACAGCTGTCTTCTCCCAGTAAAAAAATCTTTCAAGAACTTATATTTATTAAAATTCAGTTGAGTAAATCCACTTTGATTTTGTTTATTTGTTTTGAAATTTTGGAGATATTGTCAGTCTAGAAATGTCTTTCCTGAAAATAGATAAATAAATAAATTTTACTTACCAAGTATCATGCTTGAATAAAATAAACTTATCTGATTATGAGCAAGTAAAATTCAGAAATAAGTTACTTTGTTATTTTTAAACTTCAAGAAGAAAACCTCATTTCTGTTTTTACTCAGCCATCTATTTTATAACTGTTATAGAAATAGGTTTGTCATGAGTTAATAATTGTGGCAGCTGGGTGATGGATATATGGGGGATGGTTATTATGTTATTACTTCCACTTCTTCATATGTTTTAAAGTCTCCATAATTAAAAGTAAATGAAACAGAAAGAAAAGTAAAAAAAAAATTTTTCAGACAAAATTCAGAGTTATTAAGGACCTTTCCTAAGACACACTGATATCCTTGCTAAGTCTTGAATTTTGGGAGGAACTTAAAGAAAGGAGGGCAGTCCAGTCAAAGAGGATCATGTAAGCAAAGGCACCAGGTAGTATATAATCTTTAATTGCTGTGACAGGAAAAGCCATGTTGTAAATGTGTACAAAGGAGAAAAGGGTCATGAAAAGATAGCCCTGCATTAATAATAACTACCTGGATTGCTGTCTTCCTATACCATGTGGCCTCTTCCTGTCTTAGCAATGAACTCTTTTTGGAAAAGTGAAAAACATGCAGATTTTTTTATCTTACAGGAACTGGTATACTGCCTTCAGATTCAAAACATGCAATTTGTTGCTCTTTATGGAGACATTTATTTTAAGGCTTTATATATTCCAGATCTACATATTGTACAAGTGTCTTCCTCATTGTGAATTTGCACAATTTTCCCAAAATTGAAACCTTTAAAATTAGCCTCCCCTTCCTATGACTGAATTTCCTTGTCAACTCATTTTGTTCTTTATTAAATCTATTAAACCATGCTTAGGGATGCTTACCAGCAGGAATTTATTTGAGGAAAGACACTGGCTAATCTTTGCTGTTTCTACTCTATGAAAATGAACTTAAATTAGAGGATGCACTATATCTGCAATGCATGATAAATACAAGATGGATAGAGAATCTGTTCAGTGGTGTCAGCTACAAAAGCAAACATGATAAATGTTAATGCAGTTTTGAGCCCTGGGATAAGCTATTCAATGCAGAAGCATAGCTGAATCTCTTTGCTGTGTTGTTATTCATGGCAGCCAAATAAATGTCAATAATAAAAGAGAATTAAAGATTTTCATTTCCCAGAGGCAATCCTCTAATACGGCTTGATCTTTCATTTCATTTGTAATTCGTTCTTATGTCAGGATGCAATCATTTGCCAGGCTCTGGGTGTCATGTTAAGTCATTTAATAATGATTAAGAACATAAAAATGCTTGGCCTGTGGGGCAATTCACAGAAGAGATGCCAATTTGTTATTGTTTTTCCTCCTTCCCTCTTGAATATGGATCAGCTTTTTCCCACCTCCTAGCATTAAAATACTAATGGAAGATGGGGAAAGAAAGTATCCCTTAATTTACTGTAAGTGACATTCCAGAATGTTACAAGGCAATGCTAACACACTTATTAAAACACTAATTAGGAATCATTGTTCCTTAAACCTTGTGCTGTAGAGTACTTTTAAATGATCATTGCTAAGTTTGTGGCATTTAGCAATAATGTAACAAAATTAGTTTCTTGGTATTTAATTCTGGAGACCTTTCTCCTTTTGAGATAGAGTCAATAAACTGTTTTCTCTTATATTATAAATGTAATTCTTTGAATTCCTCTTCCATAAATTGCTTGTGAATCTAAAGACTTTTCCACTTACTCCTTTTTTGTTTTGTTTTTGGTCACTTCTATTTCATTTGGGAATCCATCCTCTATCCTTCCAGCCCAGAGGTTTTGTCACATAGTAATCATTGGTTCATTGCTTGCAGGCTAATTGAGTTCTGAGCTTTTTGGGGATTGAGGGGATTGGAGAGGGACTGGAAAATAATGAGCAAGAGACTAGGGATGAAGGCAGGAAAGAAAAGTTGATTCTATCCATTTTGATCCTTTTAATAAATGTTGAATGAACCTGTTGGCAACATGGGAGTCAGGTTAGGGAAATCATTTCTGTGTCTATAAACTTTAGAAAAACTAAGACTGAAGATTACCTACCGCAAAGCAGCTGCTAATAAGGTCTTCAAATATTAACATAAATATAATCTTACTAAAATAAGGATTGTAGTGGAAAAAAAGATTTTCTACATACACATGTATAAATATGTACATATATGCACATATATACATATTTATATCTTCATAGCAAGTTTAAGTTTTTCCAAGTTTCTGTACTAAATATATCATAGAAAATTGGAAGAAGCAATAGGACTTTTGTTCTGAATTGAAAATAACACATTTTACACAGTAGCTGTTATGAGACAGTAAAATAGGGACACTGAAGAATAAGCTGTAGACTTTTCTGAATACTTCCAGAGTGCTTTCTGATCTGTTTGAATTGTAATTGTGCCCTAAAAGAAAAAAACAGACTAGGTCAGAGGTTCTCAATTGGAAAACTGGTGCTGTTATATTAGAATCACCTAATGGGCTTTTGGTAAATATTGCCCTCCCTTCATAAAAACACCTTCCCCTCAACCTGATACATCCCTGTGAGGAGTTAGAATATATATCCTCAAGAAGATGTATAAGAATGGAGGTGATAGAGTCTGGGGGAAGAGAAGTGCAAGGTTGTGAATTTGTTGAAAAAACTCCCTTAGGTGATAATGTGTGTGCACTTAGTCACTCAGTCAAGTCCGACTCTGCAACCCCATGGGCTGTAGCCTGCCAGGCTCCTCTGATCATGAAATTCTCCAGACAAGAATACTAGAATAGCCATTCCCTTCTCCAGGGGATTTTCCTGACCCAGGGAATCTTAAACAGATCTCCAGCATTGCAGGCGGATTCTTTACTGTTTTAGCCACCAGGGAAGCCCCTTAGGTGATATAGCAATGCTACTATCCTCTTCTCTCACTTTGAGAGCCACTGGATTAGGTGATTTGATAACGTTGCTTCAAGTTCTATGATCCTGTGGGATAATGGAAACAAAATCTTTTAGCAGCTAAGCATCTGATGCCTCAATAAGTCAGGCCTTGTTGAATCCTTCTCCTTCTCAATAAATCACAAAGTAACAAGGACTCATCCACAATAAAAAGCAATCTATATACATACTACTTTAAATAGTCTCCTGCCTCTGGGAAGTTCGTAATTTAGGATAGACACATCATAGTGTCTTTTGTCATTTTCTTATGAGTAAATGGGGTTATTGAAGTTTTTTGTTTTCATGTTCTTGAGTCCTTAAACTTGTCACCCCATTTGCTAGTTAAGTTTTCATGTTCTTTGAAAACACTCAAGGCTGTCTATTACTCTCTAAGAAAAGCTCAGTGTGATTTGCAATTCTGGTAGGCATAAAGCACAGAAGGTGTGCAAAAGAAAATGCGAACTCTAAAGGAAAAACAATCTCAGCAGCTGAAAGAATAATGTCAGCACATCATCACAACTGCTACTGCTATAAAATATTATTATAAATCACTTTGAAAATGTTCTCCACTACAGCCAAACCAATTTTAAATCTTGTTCTTATTGGCATAGGTACTGGTAATGATGTGGATGGAACAAATTAAGTAGCATTCTTTCCGAACATCTATGCATGGCATTCTTAGGAAAAAGTTCTTACCAGATAAGGTTTTACACAATATGTATTTTTCTTAACTATTAACGTAAAAAGGTAACTTATTAATTCATGTTCCATTTAAAATGTTTTGTAACCACAAAAGACAAAGTTCTTTAATCCAGAGGTTCAAAATAATTTAAAATGACATATGTGAAACTGTCTTGTTCCTGACAAAGTATTATCTTTGGGGCATGGTTTGTATGGTTTAGTGATCTCAGGCTTGTCAAGAAATGAGACTTCTTTGAACACCCACCTTTCTATCAAAGCTAGAAAGCAAAATGGAAGACAGCCTACACTAGGCAAATGTTCTCCTCATCATAGAATTTATTTTTAAAGGACCTTTAATCAGATTTATTAAGGTATAGATTACATATGGTAGAATGCACATATATTTTACCAATTAACATGGAACAGCCACTGTAATCAAAATATAAAATAGATTATATGGTTTGTTTTGAAATATAGTACGGATACACAACTGGTTCAGATTTTCATTATGTTGGCACATCATACCTACGATTTTCATACCTATGCCAGTGACCATCAAATCAAGTAGAAGAACCCTTCTAGCGCTTTAGAACCCACACCTTGTACTCCCCTCCTAAATCATTACCCCCACCAAATTTACCCATTATTTTCACTTCTACTGCTCACAATTTGTTTTGCTTCTTTTTAAAATAGAATCACCCAATATATAGGCTTTTTATCCTGCTCTGTCCCCATACTTTTTTAAGCACTACCTTCCTTTTTCACAACATAAGATGTTCAACTACTTCTTCAAATAACTCCAGCTCCTTTTACTAGCACATGTTTTTAGAAACCCAAATCTGGGTACTAGATATGCTCATTGCTACTTAAGAATCATTGCTTCTAGGCCCTCTTACAAATAGATTGGCTGCTGCTGCTGCTGCTAAGTCGCTTCAGTCCTGTCAAAGTGAAGTCGCTCAGTCGTGTCCGAGTCTTGGCGACCTCATGGACTGCAGCCTACCAGGCTCCTCCGTCCATGGGATTTTCCAGGCAAGAGTACTGGAATAGGGTGCCACTGCCTTCTCTGACCCATGACTCTACACCTGTTTATATTTATTTCTCTATCCATGTATATATTTAAATTCCATGAGTTCAGACTGATACCTTTGATTGCATTTTATTGTTGGCACAATAAAGTTCTTTCTGACCGTCTTCCTTTCCTTATTTATAACTTCTCACTCTGATATTGAAATTTCTGGTTTTGTTATATAAGCTATACTTACTATTTTTTTCATCCTAAAGTAGTTTTTGAGCTTCCCTGGTGGCGCAGTGGTAAGGAGTCTGCCTGCCAATATAGGAGATGCATATTCAATCCTTGGGTCAGGAAGAGCCTCTGGGGAAGGAAATGACCACCCACTCTAGTATTCTTGCCTGGGGAATCCCATAGAGAGAGGAGCCTAGCAGTCTACAGTCCATGGGGTCACAAAACAATTGGACTCAACTTAGCAACTAAACAACAAAGTAGTTTTTAATTGCTTTCCCATACCCTTGTGTGAAACATATTTCCTTGACATACAGTGTTAGTTTACAGTTATTTTTGTCTTTGACCCTGTGGTATCTAGTCAGTTCAGTTCAGTTCAGTCATTCAGTCGTGTCCGACTCTTTGTGACCCCATGGACTGTAGCACGCCAGGCCTTCCTGTCCATCCCCAACTCCCGGAGTTTGTTCAAACCATGTCAATTGAGTCAGTGATACCATCCAACCATCTTATCCTCTGTCATCCCCTTCTCCTGCCCTCGATCTTTCCCAGCATCATGGTCTTTTCCAATGAGTCAGCTCTTTGCTTCAGGTGACCAAAATATAGCAGTTTCAGCATCAGTCCTTCCATTGAATATTCAGGACTGATGTCCTTCAGGATTGACTGGTTTGATCTCCCTGCAGTCAAGATGGTGTTATCCAAAAGTAACTCTAAGTTAGTTCTTATTATTCCATCCACTTCAATATGGTTACATTATTCATTTGTAATAGTTATATTTATTAGAGTTTGTATTCTACTTTGATTTCCTTTCATATCTGGGTTTTTTTTTTAATTTATTTTTTAATTGAAGGATAATTGTTTTTTAAATAAGTAAAAAATTTACTCCTTATAGTGTCACTTTCTGTGTTTTGACAAATGCATATGTTTATGTAACCACTACCATAGTTAACAATTCAGAATTTTCCAAACTGACGGTACTAATTTATATAGAATGACTTTTCCCCCTCACATTTTCACCAGCATTTGATACTGTCCATCTTTTTAGTTTTGTCATTTTGGTGAGTATATACTAGTATGTCATTGTGCTTTTAATTAAAATTTTCCTATTGTAATGAGGTGGGGCACATTTTCGTCTGCTTATTAACATTTGAATATCTAGTTTTGTGAAGTTCTTGTTAAGTTTTTGTGCTTATTTGATTGTCTTATTGATTATAATTCTTACAGTCAACATGCAAGTCTTTGGTTAGAAAAGCCTTTATTTATTTACTGTAAAATTCTATTTTGTATTCTTATTTCCTGAAGCACAATGTATGTAAATATCAAATCATTTTGTTGTACACCTGAAACTAATGTAATTTTTAATGGAGTATAGCTGATTAACACTGTAGTGTTAGTTTCTGCTGTACAGCAAAGTGACTCAGTTATACATATACATATATCACTCTTTTTAAGATTCTTTTACCATAAAGGCCATTAAAGAGCATTGAATCGAGTTTAATTACAGTTAGGTCTTTATTAGTTATCTATTTTATATATAGTAGTGTGTTATACCAATCACAATTTCCTAATTTATCTTCCCTGCCCTTTCCCCCGGTAACCAAGTTTTGTTTCCTACATGTGTAACTGTATTTCTGTTTTGTAGATAAGTTCATTTGTACGCTTTTTTTTTAGATGCTACGTGTAAGCAATATCATATGATATTTGTCCTTCTTTCTCTGACTTCATTCAGTATGACACTCTCTAGGTTCATCTGTGTTGCTGCAAATGGCATTATTTCATTCTTTTTTTATGACTACTCTGAGTAATATTCCATTTTATATATATATATATATATGTATGTATGTATGTATGTATGTATGTATGTATACCAGATCTTCTTTATCCATTCTTCTTTGGATGAACATTTAGGTTGCTTCCATGTCCTGGCTGTTGTAAATAGTACTGCAGTGAACCTTAGGATGCAAGTATCTTAGAAAAGCCTTTAATTTTAATATAGTCAAATTTATAGTGTTTTCTTCTGTGGTAAATAAACTTTGCTGTTTTTTTGAGGAAAATCTTTACATATGCCAAGCTCATGTCTTCATATTTTCCTGTTATTTTTTCCTAATGTTTTATTTTAAAAAAAGTTTTCATGTAGATCCACAGTCCATCTAGAATTAGAGCTAGTTTTTGTATATGATGTGATCCAGAAGGCATGATTCATTCATTTTTCCCATATGAATAACCAGTTGACCCATCATCGTCTTCCTAACGGCACTAAATTGATACCTTTGTCATATTTCAGATGATCTTGTATCTGTGATTCTTTTTCTTGACTATTCTATTCCATTGTCTCTTTATTCTTATACTGGTTTACATTGTCATTTACTTAGTTTATATAATCACCTTTATTATCTGATTATTATCAGCTTTCTAACTTTGTTCTTCAGGACTCTCTTGGTTCTTCTTGGTCCTTTGCATTTCCACATAAATTCCAGAATCTGTTTATTATCACCTCCTCTCAAGTTTTATTTTTTGTGTCAAATTCTTAATAGAATTTTTTTGAGATTTTATTGAATCTGCATTTCAGCTAGAGAGAATTGATACCTTTATAATATTGTGTTTTCTAATCCATAGAGTATTTCCCTCTGATATTTTAAGTGGTCTTTAATTGTTCTCAAAATGTTTGTTATTTTCAGTGTAATCGTCTTATAATATCTCTTTGTAAGATTCCAGGTTTTTTGTCTTTTAGTGCTGCTGGTGCTGCTGCTAAGTTGCTTCCCCTCTTTAAATGACATCCTTTTAGATTTCAGCTTCTACTTGTTTTTTATTGATGTATAGATTTTTTTTATAGTGACTTTGTTTTCATTTTAGTAATGTATCTGTTGGTTCTGTAGGATTTTCTATATATATAATGATATCATCTGTGAATATTTAGAGATTTACAATTTTGCTTCTTTCCCAAATATTTACTTTTTTTTTTTTTGGCTATATGGGCTTTCTCTAGTTGTATCAAGCGGGAGCTACTCTCTAGTTATGATGTGCGGGCTCCTCAGTGCGGTGGCTTCTCGTGTCATGGAGCACAGACTCTAGGACACAGGTTCAGTTGTTCCGCAGCGTGGGGGATCTTCTCCTGTCAGTGATTGAGCCAGTGTCTCCTGCATTGGCAAGTGAATTCTTTATCACTGAGCTACCAGGGAAGTCCCACAGATGTTTGCTTTCTTTCAGACTTTTTATCAACTGTATTATCTAGCACAGTACAGCATATCAAATATAAATACAGTTGAAATAGTTATTTTGAGCATTTTTGTCTCATTTCTAACAGGTGAAGTCTCATTTCAGCACTTCATCAAAAATGATATTTGCTATATTCTCTTTGTCGATATTCTTTATCAGATTAAGGAAGTTTCCTTCCAGTAATAGTTTACTAAGAATTTTATTGTTGTTAAGACTATTTTTTATTCATGAAGGAATGTTGCATTTTATCCAATAACTGTCCTGATCTATTAAGATTGCTATATGATTTCTTTCTTTTTTTTTTCCTTTTAATGTGTGAATTATAGCTTGGTTTTGGAGTGGTAAAACCACCTTCGCATTCTTGAGATAATCCCAATATAATTGTGATATTCTTCTATTAGATCATTGGATTTGATCTAATTATGTTTTGTTTCTGATTTTTGCAGTGTTGCTTAGAGAGAGTTTGCCTTATAATTTTCCTTTCTTGTAACATTTTGTTACTTTGGATAGGAACATTATGATGATCTTATAAAATGAATTAGATAAGCGCCTTTTTCTGTTCTAGAGGAGTTTTATTACACTGATGTTAGTTTTATGTAAATATTATAAAGAATTCACCCTTCAAAATGTCCTGGCCTAGGAAGTACTTTGTTGGATGACTTTTCATTGCAGATTCAGCTTCTTTCATTGAATCAGAATGTGTAGCTTCCATTTCTTTCTATGCTAGTTTTGATAAATTGTGCTTTTTCTAGGAATTTTCTTCATCTAAATATTAAAATCTATTAGCATAAAATCATTCATACTATTCTCTCACCTTCCTGCTTACTATAGGATTTATAATGTTGTTTTTTAAATTCTTGATCTTGGAATTAAATTTCTGCTCTTTTCCTTGATCACTTCCTAGAAGTTTACTTTAGTTAGGATTTTCCAAGAAGTAGATGCCAAGATGAAATTAGAGGGACTTGCCTAGTTATCCAGTGGTTAAGAGTCCACCTGCCAATGCAGAAGACACAGATTAGATTCCTGGTCCAGGAGTATCCCACATGCCTCAGAGCAGCTAAGCCCATGTGCCACAACTACTGAGCCTGTGGTCTAGAGACCATGAACAGTAGCTCCTGAGCCAGCATGCTACAACTGCTGATGCCTGCGTGCCCTGGAGCCTGTGCTCATCAACAAGAGAAGACGCTGTAAACAGAAGCCTGCACACCGCAACTAGAGAATAGCCCCTATTCGCCTCAACTAAAGGAAGCTGGTGGGCAGCAACAAAGACCCAGCCAGCCACAGATAATTAATTGTTTACATTTTTGAAAAGATGAAGTTAAACATCAAAAGATTTATTGAAGGAAACACCTGTGAAGGATAATAAGATGGCAGTCAGAGGGGGCAAAGAGACCTGTCAAATTGTGATGCAGGTCTGTTCCCTGTGTTAGAGAGAAGGAAAGTAGGTAGGAAAGAAGGAAAGTAGGAAGAGGCTTAGGTTGTAATACAGTAAAGTTTTGACAGCATCAGTGAGGATTCCTCAATCCATAGTTGCTCATCAAGCCAGGCTGTCGAACGAAGTCCCACCTCTCAAGAATAGGATTCCAGAGATTCCCTGGTGACTCAATGGTAAAGAATCTGCCTGCCAAGTTCTGGAGACTTGGGTTCAGTCCCTGGTCCAGGAAGATCCCACGTGCCGTGAAGCAACTAAGCCCATGTGGCACAACTGCTGAGCCTGTGCTCTAGAGCCTGGGAGCCACAGCTACTGAGCCCGCATGCCACAACCCAGAGCCTGCATGCTTAAGATCCTGTGCTCTATACAGGAGAAGCTACAGCAGTGAGAAGCCTGCACGACCCAACTAGAGGGTAGACTCTGTTCACTGAAACTAGAGAAAAGCCCATACAACAACAAAGACCCAGCACAGCCAAAAAATAAATAAATGAAGCGACAGCAAAAAAAAAAAAAAAACTCCACTGCCTTCCTGCTGTGCTCAGTCCCCTGCTGTTGGGAAGCATGGACCCAGCATGAAAGCAGTGATGGATTCAGAACATAGCTAGTTCCATCGGTCAGTTATGGCCCATGGCAGATCTGAGAGGCACATTTTGATGGCCTCCACAGGGTTGATCAATTATTATTATTCTTATAAAGAATCAAGTCTGTCTTCATTGATTTTTCTCAATTATCTAGTTTAATTTTCATCTTTGAAATTTAAATCCTTAAGTTATTTAGAAAGTTTTGCTTAATTTCTGAATATCTGGAGATTTCCTAATTATCTTTTTGTTTATGACTTTGTTTAATTTTATTGTGATCAGATATGTTGGATGATTTTAGTTCTTCAAAATTTGTTGTAATTTTGTTTTTACTGCATGCCATACGGTTAATTTTATACATATTCTTTGGGCATTAAAAAAATGTAAATGCTGATATTCTTATATATTGCCTTATATATACAGTTAGGTCACGTTTGTCAAGTTTGTAGTTCAGACCATTTATATTCTTGTTTATTTTTGTCTGCTTGTTTTATCAGTTATGAAGAGAGGTTTATTAAACAGTCCTACTCTGAGTTGAATTTGTGTATTTCTCCTTTTGGTGCTATCAAATTTTGATTTATGTATTTTGAAGGTATCCTATTACATGCACATAAGTTATTTTGTTTACTATATATTTATTTATTTTCTACTGCACTGGGTCTTCTTTGCTATACATGAACTTTCTCTAGTTGCGGTGAACGAGAGCTGGTCGTCACTGTGGAACACAGACTTCTCATTGTGGTGGCTTCTCTTGCAGAGCATGGGCTTTAGGCATGCAGACTTTGTGGGCTCAGTTGCTCTGAGGCTTGTGGGGTCTCCCAGGGCAGGGATCAAACCCATGTCCCCTACATTGGGAGGTAAATTCTGAACTAGTAGACCACCAGGGAAGTCCTGTATATAAGTTTAGAATTCTTTTATCTTCATGATAAATTGAATGTTTTATCATCTTGAGATGTCCCTCTTTACTTCTAACAATGCCTCTTGCCTCAATGTCTGTGGTATCTGTTATTAGTGTAAATATGCCAACTTTCTGTGCCTTATTATTTGCATTGGTGTATGTCTATTCCTTTACTTTCTACCTTTCTTTGGTCTTAATTTAAGATTTTTTTGCAGTTGGCATATAGTTTTTTGTTGTTTTGCAATTCTGACAATCTTTATCTTTTGGAATCTTTATATTAAATATAAATAACTCATATAATTGGATTCATGTTCTATTTTCTCATATTTGTTTTCTTTTTTCTGTCCTTTCCTGCATCTTTTGGATTAATCAGGTGTTTTTAATTCTCATTTCTATCTCTATATGTTTGCCAGTGGTATATCTTTAATGTGTACCCTAAAGATTACAGAATCTATCCTTGACCTATTAAAGTCAAATATAAACCATAACTTTTGCCACTTCTCATACAAAAAAAAAAAAAAGTAGGATCTTAGAACGTTTTAAATCCATCTAAACCTTTTAATCTTTTGTATTATTGTTGTCATTCATTTTAATTCTGCATATATCTTAATGCCTTGTAGTGACAAAATACTGTTATCTTTTGCAGTTGAATATACTCCTTCCATTTTTTTCTTTCCCTTTTGCATTTCTATGTTTTCATCTAAGTATTTACAAATTATTACATAATTTTTCTTCTGCCTAAACAGCCCCCCTTTTAGTGTTTCACTTAGTGTGTGAATTCTTTTGGTTTTTGCTTGAAAATGTTTCTATTTTATGGAACTCTATATACTGGGTTATATTACTTGAGCTCTTTAATGATCACCTTCCATTATCTTCTGGATTCTTTTGTCTTTGTTGAGAAGCCACAATTAGTCTTATTCTTGGTCCTTTGGACATATTTTCATTTTCTCTTAATGCTTTTTGGGATTTCTCTTTGACCTTAACTTAGGTTTGTTTGTTTTTTGACTTTTTATCTTGTATTGAGTATAGATAATTAGCAATACTCTGATAGTTTCAGGTGTACAGCAAAGGGACTCAGTGATACATATTACATGTATCCATTCTCCTCCAGGAGAAGGCAATGGCACCCCACTCCAGTACTCTTGCCTGGAAAATCCCATGGATGGAGGAGCCTGGTAGGCTGCAGTCCATGGGGTCGAGAAGAGTCAGACGTGACTGAGCGACTTCACTTTCACTTTTCACTTTCCTGCATTGGAAAAGGAAATGGCAACCCACTCCAGTGTTCTTGCCTGGAGAATCCCAGGGATGGGGGAGCCTGGTGGCTGCCGTCTATGGGATCACACAGAGTTGGACACGACTGAAGTGACTTAGCAGCAGCAGCAGCATTCTCCTCCAAACTATACTCCCACCCAGGTAGCCACACAGCACTGAGCTGAGTTTTCTGTGCTATACAGTAGGACCTTGTTGGTTATCCATTTTAAATCTAGCATTGTTTACACGTCAGTTCTAAACTCCCTGACTATCTCTGACTTTGATCCTTCCCCCTTGGCAAGCATAAGTTTGTTCTCTATAGTGAAAGTGAAAGTGAAGTCGCTCAGTCCGACTCTTTGCGACCCCATGGACTGTAGCCTATCAGGCTCCTCCGTCCATGGGATTTTCCAGGCAAGAGTGCTGGAGTGGATTGCCATTGCCTTCTCCAGGGGATCTTCCCAACCCAGGAATCGAACCCAGGTCTCCCGCATTGCAGGCAAACGCTTTACCATCTGAACCACCAGTTCTTTGACTTTAATTTTGTATTTGGTTTTGTATTTATCCTGTTGGGATTTTTAGTGCTTCTTTCATCTTTGACTCTGGATCATCTTCTTAATGTTGCTTAACACTTTGGGGAAATTCTCAGTAATTATCTCTTAGATACTGCATTCTTGTCTTTCCAATTAGAGACCAATCACATATCTTGGGCCTTTTTCATTGTGTCCCATATGTCTTTTTTACCTTTTTTGTATCTTTTATCCTTTTTCTTCCCTCAGGCTTCAGCTTGTGTGTTTTGCAGTGACCTAGCATTTAGTTCATGAATCCTATCTCTTTTGCTTTCTCCTATCTGCATTTCAACATATCTGTTGATTTCCTTATTTCAGTAATCACATTCTTCTTTTTCTAAATTATTTGTTTCTTTTGTATTTATCTTAGTTTTATAATGTTATCCTCTACCTTGTCATTAATTTTTCAAACATGTTAATTATAGTAAAAGTAAACTGCTTGTCCAAAAGCTTTATCTCAGTTATCTGTAGATCTGTTTCTTTTATCCTTAATAAATTATAGCATTTCTGTTGGTGATACTGTCTTTTTGTAGAAGGCAGCTAGAGTAAAGCTAGATCAGAAAGTGAACCAACACAAGGGTTTGTTGCAGTTTTTATAAGGCTCAATCTATTTCTGTCCCCACCACCCCCCACCCCCCACCCCACTCCTGAAATTCTTCAGGTCTCCAAAAATCCTGGGGTATTTGCTAGGATCCCTACTCTCCAGTAGGTTCTCTTTGGCACCATATAACTACCAAAAACATTACTCTGCCTTTTAGAGATCTTCTACTTAATCTGTTGACCTCTTGTCCTGCTGCCTTACAAATTTGGCAGATACCTCAAAGGAGAAAACCCCTGAGTACCAGTCTTACTCCACTGTATTCCCCTTCATGATCATGACACTTCAATTCAGATTGCCTTCACTCCAGGTAGTCTCACCAGGCCTGCAGATGGCCAGAAACTCCATTGGCTCTGTTGCCTCTTGTGCACTTAGTCGCTCAGTTGTGTCTGACTCTGCGACCCTGTGGACTGTAGTCTGCCAGGCTTCTCTGTCCATGGGGACTCTCTAGGCAAGAATACTGGATTAGATAGCCATTTCCATAAACTGTGGAAAGTTCTTCAAGAGATGAGAATACCACACCGCCTGACCTGCCTCCTGAGAAACCTGTATACAGGTCAAGAAGCAACAGTTAGAACTAGACATGGAACAATGGACTGGTTCCAAATTGGGAAAGGAGTACTTTAAGGCTGTATATTGTCACCGTGTTTATTTAACTTATATGCAGAATACATCTTGTGAAATGCTGGGCTGGATGAAGCACAAGCTGGAATCAAGATTGCCAGGAGAAATATCAATAGCCTCAGATATGCAGATGATACCACCCTTATGGCAGAAAGTGAAGAGGAACTAAAGAGCATTTTGATGAAAGTAAAAGAGGAGAGTGAAAAAGCTGGCTTAAAACTCAGCATTCAGGAAACTAAGATCATGGCATCTGGTTCCATCACTTCATAGCAAATAGATGAGGAAACAATGGAAACAGTGACAGACTTTATTTTCTTGGTCTCCAGAATTACTGCAGATGGTAACTGCAGCCATGAAATCAAAAGACACTTGCTCCTTGGAAGAAAAGCTATGACAAACCTAGACAGCATATTAAAAAGCAGAGACATTACTTTGCCAATAAAGGTCCGTCTAGTGAAAGCTTTGGTTTTTCTAGTAGTCATGTATGGATGTGAGAGTTGGACCATAAAAAACCTGAGCACTGAAGAATTGATGTTTTTGAACTGTGGTGTTGGAGAAGATTCTTGAGAGACCCTTGGACTGCAAGGAGATCCAATCAGTCAACCCTAAAGGAAATCATTCCTAAATATTCATTGGAAGGACTGATGCTGAAGCCGAAGCCCCAACACTTTCGCCACCTGATGCAAAGGACTGACCCTTGGGAAAAGACCCTGATGCTGGGAAAGGTTGAAGGCGAGAAGAGAAGGGGATGACAGAGGATGAGATGGTCATATGGCATCACTGACTCGAAGGACATGAGTTTAAGCAAGCTCCGGGAGTTGGTGATGGACAGGGAAGCCTGTGGAGTCCATAGCAGTCCATAGCAGAGAATCAGACATGTCTCAGCAACTGAACTGAACTCCTTCTTCAGGGGATCTTCCCAACCCACGAATCAAACAGAGGTCTCCTGCATTGCAGGCAGATTCTTTACCAGCTGAGCTAAGGGGAATCCCTTTTAGCATAAGCCAGTTCCCCAGAATCTCAGCCATTCACCAGAACCAAGAATTGCCAGGCCCTGAAGGAGAAAGTCAACTTTTAGCACATCAAGATAGCTCTTTAAGGTTCTCTTTTCTCAGAGGTCCTGTCCCATCAAGTCTTGGCTACTTTGGCAGCTCTCATACCTTCATTTATTTAAAAATTAAAAAAAATTTTTTTCAACTGTTCTAGTTGTTTATGATGTATGAGTTGGTTTGTTACAAGCAATAGCAATAGAACCTAATGTCCTTAAAAAATATATTTTTATTATAAATTCGAAAAGTATATGGTCCTGGAAAGTTAAGAGGGCTGATCTATTTGTTATGTAAGGTTGTTAGCTGATTTGGTAATACTGCACTCCATAATCCACTTTGAAAACTGCTAGATTAGGTAATTTCCCCATGACACTAAAGTTAGAGGCAAAAACAGCTGGATTAGAACCTAACCTTTTGATTCTTAATCTTGTGTAATCTATTCTGTACTATGGTGCCTCATGTATTTATTACAGCAGTGGTTCTCAACTTGGAGCAGTTGTTCTCTTTCCTTTTGGTTGTCACAATGGAATAGGTAGAGGAGGGTTAGGGAATTCTACTAGTATCTAATGGATAGAGGCCAGAGATGCCACTGCTGCTGCTGCTGCTGCTGCTAAGTCGCTTCAGTCGTGTCCAACTCTGTGCGACCCCATAGACGGCAGCCCACCAGGCTTCCCCGTCCCTGGGATTCTCCAGGCAAGAACACTGGAGTGGGTTGCCATTTCCTTCTCCAATGCATGAAAGTGAAAAGTGAAAGTGAAGTCGCTCAGTCGTTTCTGACTGTAGCGACCCCATGGACTGCAGCCTACTAGGCTCCTCCGTCCATGGGATTTTCCAGGCAAAAGTACTGGAGTGGGGTGCCATTGCCTTCTCCACTATATATCCTTTAATTCACAGGATAGCAACTTACAACAAAGAATTATCTGACCCAAAATATGGATAGCACCCGGTTTGGAAAAACCCTGGCTCACAGTGTACCTCAGAATGTTTATTTAAATGATCACTGTCTCCTTCCCCATTACACACTTAACTGTAAGATCAATAGCAATAAATCTTCATGTAGGAATACACCCAGGGACCCCTTAATCTAAGAAAGCATCTGTGTATGAACTAGTCCATACTGTGTTTTTTAGAGTTTCTCCCAAATACCCTCCAATACTCTTTAGTTAGAACCTCTTAGAGCTAGAAAACATTCTGATGAAAAAGAGTGTGTACATATAAATGCATTTCATGTATGTGAATGGGTATGTTTAGCTACACACTGATAGATAGATAGTGAGCTCAGTCACTCTATCATGTACGACTCTTTACAACCCTGTGGACTGTAGCCTACCAGGCTCCTCTGTCCTTGGAATTTTTCAGACAGTAATACTGGAGTGGGTTGTCATTTCCTGACCCAGGGATTGAACCCATGTCTTTTGTGTCTCCTGCATTGGCAGGCGGATTCTTTACCTTAGAGTCACTTGGGAAGCCCTAGATAGATAGACGTTAGCTTAAATAATTCTTAGAGAATGTATCCGTTGTGTTTTAAGACTATATATAATCAATTTCTATAATTTAAAGCTCTTGAAAGTATACAAATGGATATTTACCTAAAAAGTATATTACCAAATATTTTTCAGAGTAATTATTGATTATACCCAGTAAGTTATTTTTCTGCAGTTCAGTTAGACACCAAAATTCAGTTTTCAGAACATTATAACTTGGCGGCAAAATTTTATTTTGGCTTAAACACCACATGCAAGTTTTTGGCTCAGATAAAGATCTTTGGAAGGGTAGCAGATAAGTATAATTCAGATAATTGAACAGCTAAATTTTTCCTCAGTTAAAAGGAATAAAGTGTTTTTACATTTAATATGAAAAATTTATTTAAATGCAGACTTAACTGTTGCCTTGTTCCTATTATTAGGATCAGACAGTTTATCCCAGTTAAATGTCTTAAGAAGCTCACATCATTTTTGCATCATTGATTTTTAAAGTAGCCCTACAGCAGCCAGTATTCCTGAGGACTTTTCCCCCTTTGTTTAATCTTGGTCCATAAAGTTTATTTAGCTTTTCCCTGTTTCTATCAAACTATTTTAAGTTCCTATATTTAGAGCTTTTCTTGTCCCAAGAAAGTGGCCTATTTTTTTGTCTCATTATTTTGCACTTAATATCAGCAATCCCCAACCTTTTTGGCACCAGGAACTAGTTTCATGGAAGACAGGTTTTCCATGGCCAGGGGCGGGGTGGGGGTGGTTTAGGGATGATTGAAGCGCAGTCCTTTTTTTTTAAATTTTCTACAACCTTAATTATTAATATTCTTTGACATTAATTTTAATTTCCATATATTAAAATTTAGATGAACCCTTTTTAAAAATTTATTTTTAATTGGAGGACAGTTGCTTTACAATGTTGTGTTAGTTTCAAGCACTATACATTTATTGTATCCTTTATCTCTATTGTTATCACTTCAGCTCTACCTCAGACCATCAGGCAGTAGATTCCAAAGGTAGGGACTCCTAGTTTATATGGTTTACTCATTGTAATGCATTTTGGCTGTACTCTTAATGATTTCCTAGAATTTCACCCATACTCACCTATAACAAAGGGAAAAATGTTTTAAATGCCTTGTGAGGAAGCAGTACATTCACATGGTTCAGAATTCAAAACGTATAATAATTAGGGCTTGTTCAGCTGTCCAGTACTTGTGAGGAAATAGTTTTTCATTATTTGAATAACCGTAAAACTTGTCTTCAAAACTTACATACTTTTGGAAATGGAAGGGGGTACTATTAATTGTAATAGGACTATCCTGGGTAAACCAGTCAATGTGGTCATGGAAGTCATTATAGATATTTAAACGAAAGTAGTTAGTTAAATGAATTACTACATTGGTTGATGTTTTGGATTTATGTTATTTCTGACATTTTTTCCAACTCACAAATCATGTGCTAAGAATATGCCGGATAATATAGAATTTAAGTCTTGAGAATCTAACTCCAAGAAGAACAAGTTGGAGGGGCAAGATACCGATAGATTAAAACAGTAAAGTAGCAGTACAAACGAATTCAAGTCAAGGTTATTTTATTGAATGCCTTCTATATGTCAAAACTTGTAGTTATAGAGATAAAATAAGACAAAATCTCCTTTTCTTGGAATCTAGAAGAGACACAGCCCACTAATACAACATGAGAAGTTGTATACAACTTTTATGAGCAGATTTTTATAGGATAAAGAATGAAGAAATTTATAAGTTTCACAGAGGAAGTGGTGTTTGAATTAGGCTTTGAAGAATACTTACAGTTTTGGCAAGTTGATATTACAAAAGAATTTAAGTTAATGGAGCACTAAGATCAAAAGGCAAAGAGGCCTTAAAGGGTATGATGTATCACAAAGAAAGTTACATATCATGGAGATGGGTTGTGGGTAAGCATGAAATGGTAAGTTGTAATAGGCCTTTGAATGCTGTACTGCACAGGACATGATTAAGTGCTTAAAGTACATACTGAGAAGAAAGAGATTTGGGCTGAGAAACATTTTGTGGTCAGTTTATCATAATTCAGTAAAAGAAAGGAACTATACTTACATTTGTTTATAAAGCTCTGTTTCAGAGGGATCAACAAATACTAAAGATGAAGATCCTTTTTTTTTTTTTTTTAATTAAATGCCAAAGAATAAAAGCTGCAATAATCCCTCTAAAACGTATTAGTGATGAACAATCCCATGGGGTTAGACTGAGACAAATTTGATAGGGTTAGAAAAATCGTAGAGAAAAGGAGCTATATATAAACTGTGAGGAACGCACTAGGGAAAACGCCTTAGAAAATTAATAAAGATTGGCTTGGTTTAAAGATGATAAACAAAGACTAATGCAAGAGGCTAATGAATTCAGTCATGAAGAAAGTTTATACTAAAGTGCTCTCAAAAAGAATTGCTGCTGGCCTGGTTTTTATTAAGCATTTTTCCCTTAAATTAGAGGGAAAATATAAGTAACCCATTAATAAAATTTGCAATTTATACTGAATTAGGCGATACTGTCTCTGTTAATAAAATGATGGAAATTCTGATAATAATAATTACTGTAAGTTGGATATAGAAGGTCAAAATAGTGTTTAAAATAAGATAAGCTATATGTTTCCCATTTTTAAACCCACATAGAAGCAGCAGGTAGCATTTGAGAAATGTCTCCATTTCCAGGAGATATTCTTGGTTTAAGGGTTTTAAGAACTGAGTGGTAGGACCTCCCTGGTGGTCCAGTAGTTGAGAATCCACCTTGATATATAGAGGACATAGGTTTGATCCTTAGCCTGGGAAGAGTCCACACTGCAGGGCAAGTAAGCCCATGTGCCACAGCTAATGAAGCCTGCGTGCCTAGAGCCCATGTTCTACAACAAGAGCAGCCGCAGCAATGAGGATCCCATTCACCTCAATTACAGAGTAGCCCCCACTCGCCACAACTAGAAAAAAGCCCATGCACAGCAGCAAAGACCCAGCATAGCCATAAATAACCACTTAATTTTTTTTTTTTTTTTTAGGAAAAGAACTGAATGGTAGAGACACCTAAAATGTAGGCCTGTAGGAATATGTCTTCACTGAAGAGTCTACATTTATATGATGTATAATGTATATTCTATGATTCAAAGAAGATTTTTTGTGAAACTTTTCAGATAAATCTTTGTCACTGAATTTTCTGTAGAACATTTCTTTCTGAGACTCACATTTTAATGAAGGAATTATTTTAAAATTCTTACCCCCTCTTGATGGTGTTTAGATACCTAGAGGAGGATGTGTAGGTCTTAAGAAGTTAGGTGAGGAACAGTGGATGGAGGTCTAGGCAAAAAGTGTAGTTCCCTGGGACAGTTATATAGTTCCCTTAGCAAGGTTCCTATTTCAATCTGAACTGCTATTTGTACTGAATGTGCTCATGAGCTCTAGAAAGTAAACCATGGCCTTCACTTTCCATATCTTGCAGTAGATTTTACCATAAATTAGAAATTGTAGTGTGATTATTTGAAAGATCAAAAGTGTAATTTGTTAGGATCAAATAAACAGTTTTCCAGTCAACTATTCTGGAATCTGTTGACACATTTAGACTTAAGCCCTCATAGCAAATCCATAGAGATTTAAACTTTTTAGAACCTGGACTCTAGCTACTTTGAAAATTTGACACAGGGAGTAATTTTAAAAGATTTCTTTTGAAATGACCTCAGGTTCATCAATCTCTATTCTTATACTACTCTATAAAGAATCTCTATATTCAAGTTTGGTTGGATGTTTTGTAAGTACAGAAAACTATTGGGTGGGCGGGGCAGGGGGAGGAAGGAGAGAAAGAGGAGAGGGAGAGAAGGAGGTGTGTGTGTGTGTGTGTGTGTGTGTGTGTGTGTTTTCAACCTTAATGGAACAGTTGGCTGTAGTAAACTTCTTGATATTCATTGGTATATCAACTTAAGAAGTGGATCATAAAGAAAGTCAATAGGTTTCTTTGACACATGATAGCAAGAACCCAATCTAGCATGCCACTTGTAAGCTTATCTGTAAAGCATGGAGGCATTTGTCACCACTGACAGTACTGACATTTAATCTGGGATCTGTTTGCAACTCAGCTTTCCATGTGTTCCCGTGTATATGGTAGTCTCAATTCAGCTTCAAAGCATAGCTTTGTCTATCAAGTTATTCTGAATTTTATGTAACAGAGGGAAACAGAAATATTAAGTAGATACTGTTTGGATGATTATTTTTCTCCAGATGAGTTATGCCAACCAGAGAGTTCTGGGCATTGACCTCTTGTGCTGTTTTTGTAATTCACAAGCCAAAACTGTTGTAAGTTAAATTATGGGAAGTTGATTAATGATCCAAGAAGGAGGCACAGTAGATCAGTTACATAGGAAACTCAGGAAAGCCAAGTCAATAAGAACTAAAAAATACTTAACCCAGATGAGGCAGATGTTTAAAAAAGATGTCCTGGTTACACAAGTTGATAGCAAATCTGGTGTCAAGTCAGTTTGGGTATAGTCTCCACAGGAGTACAACAGCCTGAGGAATTCTAGTATGAATCCACTAAGATATTATATGAGCTGGGAATGGTAGCAGGAAAATGGAAGAACTGTTTCTCAGGAGTCAATCAGTGTCATTCACAGAGGTTTATTTTTATATAAAAGCTTCTGGTTTAGTTGCTAAGTCATCTCCGACTCTTCGGAGATGGAGACTCCAGTTCAGACCCCATGGACTGAAAGCTCACCAGGCTTCTCTAACCATGGGATTCTCCAGGCAAGAATGCTGGAGTGGATTGCCAGTTCCTTCTCCAATAAAAGCTGCATTGGTCTTCTAAAATGGAAGGTTCCCAGGAGCTGGCACATATTAAAATTCCTAGCAAACACCTTGGAGTGAAAGCCATCTAGATTTAGAAGATAGAGACTAGAGTGTTAGGAAGGCTAATACTCAGGGCTAAAGATAGGGAATCTAGACCGAATCTCAGTTTAGTTCTTAGGATTGACTGATGCAGAAGACAACTTATTAAGATAGAACAAAAGATTTGTGGTCACAGTTGGGCCACCACAGCTTACATCTGAATGTCTGTTAGTCCATGTTCTACTCTTGACAAGTATTCTACCCTTATTAGAATTAGCTGAAACTTGGTACCCAGCTCTGCAAATGCAACCTAAACTACAAAAAACTAGCAAAGATATAAGTAGAGCAAAATGAAGAAGGACCTCATGCAAGCAAAATCAGGACTTAAAATGTCAGCAGATAGCTGTCTGAACATGTCATGGCAGAAAGCAACTTGGAACCTGTTGAACTATTACAGTGCTAAAGGGAACCACTGCTGTGTGTAACCTACTGTGCTGAGGTAATGTTGGAAACAAAGATAAACGGCCTTTATGGCAGACCTTATTCTTGAGTAAGGCAAGTGAGATATATACTAGAAAACAGAATAAGAAAGGATTATATGAATTTTACCCAAAAATACACTGTAGAAATAATGCAAGCATGAATTCATTTTATACTAGTGATCATGGAAACAATATATTCTAAAGGGAACATGTAAACTAACTTGTGGAATGTAAATAAGATTTTGATGCAAATAAGAACTAGAGATGATCTTAGAGATCATCTGGTACATCTTAGAAGTTTGAAAAGTAATTGAGACCCACTCCAGTGTTCTTGCCTGGAGAATCTCAGGGACAGAGGAGCCTGGTGGGTTGCGGTCTATGGGGTCGCACAGAGTCAGACACGACTGAAGTGACTTAACAGCAGCAGCAGCTGGTGGGAGAAATTTTGTACAGCTTTCCTGGAAGATAGCTTGGAAATACATATCAAAAATCTTTAAAAAATGTATACCTTTGACTCAGTATCTTTACTTATAAGAAGTAATTCTGTGGAATAATTTAGCATGTGCACAAAGATTTATACACAAGGATGATTGTAACAGCATTGGTCTTAAGTTTTTAACTTCTCAATTTCTGCAGCAAAATTGTTAAAAATAATAGATATCTTCCATATATTAATTACCCGGCTTTCCTAAACTTTAATATTTCGTGTAATTATAGTAAAATGATCAAAACCAGGAAACTAATACTGATTTAATAGTATTAATAAAGCTACAGGCCTTATTCATACGTTGCCAATTATCAGTAATGTTCTTTTTCTGGCATAGGATACAATCCAGGATCCCACATTGCATTAGTCATTAGTCAATTCCTCTTATTCTCTTACAGTCTGGCATAGTTTTACAGTCTTTCTTTTGTCTTTTGTGACTTTGACACTCTTAAAAAGTACTGCCCAGCTATTTTGTAGAATGTCTCAATTTGAGTTTGTTTCCTCAAGATAAAATTCACATTACGCATTTTTAGGCAAGAATACCACACAGATAATATTTTGCTCTCCTCAGTACATCATATCAGGAGGCATATGATACGCGTTTGCCTCATTGGTGGTGACATTAACATTGATTACTTACGTAAGATGGTGCCTCTCACATTTCTCCATTGTAAATTAATGTTTTTCTCTTCTTAATCAACAAAGTATTTTGTGGGATGATACTTTGAGATTGTGTCTTTCATCTCCCCTCCCCCCATTATACTTTTGCCCTCAAATTTTAACATTCATTGATTGATTAGTAATAATGATTACTATAGTATCAGCCAAATAATGATTTTTTAATTTTTATTATTTGTCATATATTTATTAATTGGAATTCTGTCATCAGAAGGAGCTTTCTCTTCTCTCCATTTGTTTATTCATTTACTTATTTATATCAGCATGGGCTTACAGATATTTATTTTATTCTATGGATGCACATTCATTAGTATCATTATTTGTTGCTCAGATAGTTCTAGATTTGGCCAATGGAAGCACCTCCAGGTTGTCTCTTGTGCCCTTTCAACATGCTCCTATCATTTCTTTATTTCCTTATGTTCTCACACAAGATATTCCAAGATCATCTTGTACTTAGCCCTAGCCATGGGATCAGCCATTTCTCTAAGAAGCCTTTGATCTTTTTATTGGCACTGGCCATTCTCATTTCTACTGGATTGTCTCTATTTTTAGATTTCTGTGGTAAGATTAAAAACTGTGTGAATATATAAACACGCTTCAGCAATATGTGAACCATGAACTTCCTGATGTTCAAGCTGGTTTTAGAAAAGGCAGAGGAACCAGAGATCAAATTGCCAACATCTGCTGGATCATGGAAAAAGCAAGAGAGTTCCAGAAAAACATCTATTTCTGCTTTATTGACTATGCCAAAGCCTTTAACTATGTGGATCACAATAAACTGTGGAAAATTCTGAAAGAGATGGGAATACCAGACCACCTGATCTGCCTCTTGAGAAATTTGTATGCAGGTCAGGAAGCAACAGTTAGAACTGGACATGGAACAACAGACTGGTTCCAAATAGGAAAAGGAGTTCGTCAAGGCTGTATATTGTCACCCTGTTTATTTAACTTATATGCAGAGTACATCATGAGAAACGCTGGACTGGAAGAAACACAAGCTGGAATCAAGATTGCCGGGAGAAATATCAATAACCTCAGCTATGCAGATGACACCACCCTTATGGCAGAAAGTGAAGAGGAACTCAAAAGCCTCTTGATGAAAGTGAAAGTGGAGAGTGAAAAAGTTGGCTTAAAGCTCAACATTCAGAAAACGAAGATCATGGCATCCGGTCCCACCACTTCATGGGAAATAGATGGGGAAACAGTGGAAACAGTGTCAGACTTTATTTTTCTGGGCTCCAAAATCACTACAGATGGTGACTGCAGCCATGAAATTAAAAGACGCTTACTCCTTGCAAGGAAAGTTATGACCAACGTAGATAGCATCTTCAAAAGCAGAGACATTACTTTGCCAACAAAGGTCCGTCTAGTCAAGGCTGTGGTTTTTCCAGTGGTCATGTATGGATGTGAGAGTTGGACTGTGAAGAAGGCTGAGCGCCGAAGAATTGATGCTTTTGAACTGTAGTGTTGGAGAAGACTCTTGAGAGTCCCTTGGACTGCAAGGAGATCCAACCAGTCCATTCTGAAGGAGATCAGCCCTGGGATTTCTTTGGAAGGAATGATGCTAAAGCTGAAACTCCAGTACTTTGGCCACCTCACGCGAAGAGTTGACTCACTGGAAAAGACTCTGATGCTGGGAGGGATTGGGGGCAGAAGGAGAAGGGGACGACAGAGGATGAGATGGCTGGATGGCATCACTGACTCGATGGCCGTGAGTCTGAGTGAACTCCGGGAGTCGGTGATGGACAGGGAGGCCTGGCGTGCTGTGATTCATGGGGTCGCAAAGAGTTGGACATGACTGAGCGACTGATCTGATCTGATCTGATCTGATCTACTTCTATATCTGTGTATATGTATTTTTAAAATATGGGTTCATATTGGTATTGTCTACTTCAGTCCAACACTGGAGACTTCCCTGCACATCCTGGTTCATGTTAACTTTTTTTTTTTTTGATATATTGAAAGTTACCATGACTACATACTCAGTGAAGTATCTCTCCCCACTCATCCTTTTTTCCACATTCCAGTTTTCAGTCTCTTTCATACTTTTTGTACCCACCAGTAGGCAGCAGAGCTCTTTAGTTTCTGACTATTCTTCCTGTATTTCATCTTTTTTTCCTAATAGTTTATTGAGATAGAATTCACATACCATACCATTTACTCATTTAAAATGTGTAATTTTGTCTTGGGGATATATTCATAAAGTTGTGCAATCATCACTACAGTCAACTTTTAATATTATTTACAATCAGTTTTCTTCACCCCAAAACATACCATTTTTCCTAAGTTCCTCTCTCTTTCAGCCCTAGGCAACCACTAACCTGTCTCTCTGTCTATGCCTTTTGTCTTATGAGTTTTTTAATTTATTAATACATCCATATGGCAGAAATTGATTTAGTAATGAAGGTGTTTTTATTAACATGGAAAGATATACACAATATATTTTTCTGTAAATTTTTAAATTTATATTCTCAATATATAATACTTTCAAACAATACATTCCCTTTTATATCAGTCCTCTTTCATTTAGTATGGTATTTTAGAGGTTTATCCATGTAATATCATCTATCAGTATTCCTTTTTCAGTCCAGTCACTCAGTCATGTCCAGCTCTTTGTGACCTCATGGAATGCAGCACACCAGTCATCCGTGTCCGTCACCAACTCCCGGAGCTTCCTCAAACTCATGTCTATCAAGTCAGTGATTCCATCCGACCATCTCATCCTCTGTCGTCCCCTTCTCCTCTTGCCTTCAATCTTTCCCAGCATCGGGGTCTTTTCCAGTGAGTCAGTTCTTCACATCAGGTGGCCAAAGTATTGGAGCTTTAGTTTCAGCATCAGTCCTTCCAATTAATGTTAAGGACTGATTTCCTTTAGGATTGACTGATTGGATCTCCTTGCACTCAAGGGGACTCTCAAGACTCTTCTCTGATACCAAAGTTCAAAAGCATCAATTTTTTGGCGCTCGGCTTTCTTTATGGTCCAACTCTCACATCCACACATAACTACTAGAAAAATCATAGCTTTGACTAGACAGACCTCTGTTGGCAAAGTAATGTCTCTGCTTTTTAATATGCTGTCTAGGTTGGTCATAGCTTTTCTTCCAGGGAGCAAGCATCTTTTAATTTCATGGCTGCAGTCACCATCTGCAGTGATTTTGGAGTCTAAGAAAATAACGTCTGTCACTGTTTCCATTGTTTCCCCATCTGTTTGCTATGAAGTGATGGAACTGGATGTCATGATCTTTGTTTTTTGAACGTTGAGTGTTCGGCCAACTTTTTCAACCCTGTTTCACTTTCATCAAGAGGCTCTTTAGTTCTTCTTTGCTTTCTTCCTTAAGTGTGGTGTCATCTGCATATCTGAGATTATTGATATTTCTCCTGGCAATCTTGATTCCAGCTTGTGCTTTGTCCAGTCCAGCATTTCGCATGATGTACCATGCGTATAAGTTAAATAAGCAGGGTGACAGTATACAGCCTTCTGGTCCTCCTTTCCCAATTTGGAACCAGCTTATTGTTCCATGTCCAGTTCTAACTGTTGCTTCTTGACCTGCATACAGATTTCTCAGGACGCAGGTCAGGTGGTCTTGTGTTCCCATTTCTTGAAGGATTTTTCACAGTTGTGATCCACACAGTCAAAGGCTTTAGCATAGTCAGTGAAGCAGAGTAGATACTTTCCTGGAATTCTCTTGTTTTTTCTGTGATCCAGCAGATGTTGACAGTTTGATCTCTCGTTCCTCTGCCGTTTCTAAAACCAGCTTGAGCATCTGGAAGTTCTCAGTTCATGTACTGTTGAAGCCTATCTTGGAGAATTTTGAGCATTACTTTCCTAGAGTGTGGGATGAGTACAACTATGCGGTAGTTTGAGCATTCTTTGGCATTGCCTTTCTTTGGAATTGGAATGAAAACTGACCTTTTCCAGTCCTGTGGCCACTGCTGAGTTTTCCAAATTTGTTGGCATATTGAGTGCAGTCCTTCCAGAGCGTCATCTTTTAGGATTTGAAACAACTCAGCTGGAATTCCATCAGCTCCACTAGCTTTGCTCATAATGATGCGTCCCAAGGCCCACTTGACTTCACATTCCAGGATGTCTGGCTCTAGGTGAGTGATCACACCATTGCAATTATCTGGGTCACTAAGGTCTTTTTTGTATAGTTCTTCCATGTATTCTTTCCACCTCTTCTTAATATCTTCAGCTTCTGCTAGGTCTGTACCATTTCTATCCTTTATTGTGCCCATGTTTGCATGAAATGTTCCCTTGGTATCTCTAAAATTCTAAAAGTAGAGCTTCATTTCCTTAATTTCTAAAGGAACTTCATTCCTTTTTATTGCCATATAATATTGCATTGCATGACATGTTAGTTTCCTAGGACTGCCATAACAAATTACCATAAACTGGATGGCTTAAACAACAGAAATTTATTTTCTTATAGTTCTGAAACTTAGAAGTCTCCAGATATCAGTATATAGAGCCGTAGAGATATTAGTTGGGCCACGTTCAAAGACTATAGGGAAAAATCTTTTCTTGTCTCTTTCTAGCTTCAGGTAGCTCTTGGCAATTAATCTTCAACATTGCTAACATTCCTTGGCTTGTAGCTGAATCACTCCAGTCTTTGCCTCTGTCTTCACGTGTACTTATTGTATGTATTTCTCTGCATCTTCATCTCTTATTGGGCTTCCCTTGTGACTCAGCTGGTAAAGAATCCGCCTGCAGATGGGAGGAAGGTTCAAAAAGGAGCGGTATATGTATACCTATGGCTGATTCATGTTGAGGTTTGACAGAAAACAACAAAATTCTATAAGGCAATTATCCTTCAGTTTTAAAAAATTAATTTTAAAAAAAGAATCCACCCGCAATGCAAGAGACCTAGGTTTGATCCCTGGGTTGGGAACATCCCCTGGAGAAGGAAAAGGCTACCCACTCCAGTATTCTGGCTTGGAGAATTCCGTGGATTGTATAGTCCATGGCGCAAAGATTTGGACATGACTGAGCAACTTTCACTTCACTTCACTTCACCTCTTATTATAAGGACTTCAGTCACTGAATTTTGGACCTACTCTAGTCTGCTACTGCTGCTGCTAAGTCACTTCAGTCGTGTCCGACTCTGCACAACCCCATAGACAGCAGCCCACCAGGCTCCCCGTCCCTGGGATTCTCCAGGCAAGAACACTGGAGTGGGTTGCCATCTCCTTCTCCAATGCATGCAAGTGAAAAGTGAAAGTGAAGTCGCTCAGTCGTGTCCAACTCTTAGCGACCCCATGGACTGCAGCCTACCAGGCTCCTCCATCCATGGGATTTTCCAGGCAAGAGTACTGGAGTGGAGTGCCATTGCCTTCTCCGACTCTAGTCTAGTATGATCTTATTTTAAATAATCAGCAAACATGTTATTTCCAAATAAGGTTATAGCCTGAGATTCCAAATGAATGTGAATTTTGGGGGGGTGCTATTCAATGTACCTCTGTATAAATATGGGCTTCCCTGGTAGCTCAGAGGTTAAAGCGTCTGCCTGCAATGCGGGAGATCTGGGTTCGATCCCTGAGTCGGGAAGATACCACATTTTATTTATTCATTCATTGGTTGATGGACATTTCATTTTTATACTTCTTTATGCCCAAAGGAACAGATACATGAATGTTATTATTTCCTTTTCTTTTCATGTGAAAGGTGGCATACTGTTGATACTCGTTTGCACTTTGCTTTTATCACTGAAGTATATAACTTGGATATTGCTCCATACTACTTCACAGAGGTCCTACCAATTGTAGTCAGACTCAAAAGAGTAGATAGGAATAGCTCCTATCAAACCAATCCTTTCTCAGGTAGCAATTGTAACTCTGGAAAAATATTAGAAAAGAAAATACCAGGGTGTTCTCTGGCGACTTAGTGGTGAAGAATCCACCTTCCATTTCAGGAGATGTGGGTTTGACCTCCGGTCTGGGAAGATTCCCACATGCTGCAGAGCATCTAAGCTCGTTCATCATAACTATTGAGCCTGTGCTGTACAGCCTGGGAGCCACTATTACAACACTTGAGCCACAACGAATGAAACCCATGTGCCCTAGAGTGCTCAGCAGCAAGAGAAGTCACCATAGTGAGAAGCCCATACACCAAAACTAGAGAGTATCCCCTCATCACCACAACTAAGAAAAAACTTGATTCAACCACAAAGACTAGTACAACCAATAAATAAATAAATATTCTTTAAAAAAAATTACTGAGAGATACTGGAAAACAATGAAAATCAGGTGGAAACTGAAAGAGAATACATGCAGTCTTACAGACTTCTGGAGCAGATAAAGAGTTTTGGGTGACTACATCAGGTAGAAAGTGAGCAAAGAAATTCCTGAAAGGAAAGAACCATAGAAAAGTAGCCTGAAACTCTGCATAAAGGTCCTGCAGTTGTGGAGAAGGAAGAGATTTGTATGACCCCTGAATTACACATATACAGAGAAGGTCCAGGAGCTCAACCAAAGCTAAAAGAACTGAATGACAATTTCTGTTATTGTCCATTGCTGGAACCAGGAGTTTAGAATTTGAGTTTAGCTAAGTTTAACTGCTTACTTAGTGGACACACAGCCACACCCATTTCCTGCTTTCTGCCGCTGCTTTAGTGCCACAAGTTGGGGACTAAAGTCTTGTCCTTTCCGTACATTCATTTAAAAAATAGGGTAATAATAATTATGGGCTTCCCTCATAGCTCGGTAAAGAATCTGCCTGTAATGCAGGAGACCCAGGTTCCATTCCTGGGTCGGGAAGATCCCCTGGAGAAGGAAATGACAATCCACCCCAGTGTTCTTGCCTAGAGAATCCCATGGACAGAGGAGCCTGATAGGCTCTTGTCCATGGGGTTGCAAGAATTGTACAGGACTTAGCGACTAAACCACCACCACCAACTGCTTACTTAAAAAAAAAAAAAAAACTAATCCTTTTCAAAGATACATAAATGACCAGTCTTTACAATAGAGGTCAACCAACTATTTTTAAAGGGCGCAGGAGTAAATATTTTATAGAGTTGTAGGCCTTGCCTTGTGGTCTTAGTTGAAACTACTCAACTATGCCATTGTAATGCAAAACTGTCCATAGAAAATCTGTAAACAAATGGACTTGGCTGCATTCCACTAAAACTTTATTTAGAAAAGTAAATGACTGTCCCTCTGGTTATAGATTGCCCAACCTCTGTTTCACATCCCGTGCACAGTATTCAGGATATAATCTCAGATTACAAGGAAACATTCACGCTGAAGAGCAAAAACAATCAATGGAGACAAGCTCTGAAATGACACGGATGTGGAATTAGCAGATAGGAGTTTTAAAGCAGTTGTTTTAACTGTATACTCCAAGATGTAAAATATGCTCATATGAATGAACTAATTAGAAAAATCTCAGCAGAGATATAGAAGCTTTTAAAAATAGAAATTCTGGAACTGAAAGTACAGCTTCCGAAATTAAAAATTCACTACCTGCTCTGAGCAATTTAGAGATGATAAAAGAGCTAGCAAACTTGAATACAGATCTATTGAAATTATCAAGTCTGAGGAACAGAGAGAAAAAAAGACTGAAACAGAATGAACAGAGTTTCTGTAACCTGTGGGACAATATCAAAGGGCCTAGTGTATGTGTATTTAAAATCCCAGAAGGAAAGGAGAGAGAAAATGGGGCAGGAGAAATGTTTGATTGAATAATAGTTGAACGTTTCATAATCATGATTAAAACCATGAATTTAAGGATTTGGAAAGCTCAATGTATACCACAAACAGAATAAATACACAGAAAATCAAAACTAAACATATTATAAAACTACTGAAAACAAACGATAAAGAGAGAAAGTTGCTAAAGCAAAATAGCACATTACATACAGAGGAAACATTCAATGAATAATTGCAGGTTTCTCATCAGAAGTGTTGAGGGTCAAACGAGAATGGAAAATCTTCAAGTCATTGGAGATAGAAGTCAGGTTATCTTTGGAGGGGATTAGTAATTTCACGAAGGGAATGTTTCCACATAACATACCACCCGACAAGTTAGTAGCTTAAAAAAAAGTTTTATTAATGATTCTGTAATCAAGAATAGGCTCAAGTGAGCAATTCTTCTACTGGTCTTGACAGTAGTCACTTGTATGACTGCATTCAATTAGTGTGTTGCCTGCAAGCTGGATTTGTTAGGGTTGCCTGGAAGCCTCTCTGTCTCCATTTAGTCTTAGAGTCAGTACTTCCGGCCTCAGGCTTACAGTTTATACCCCTTTTAAATATGTGTTATACTTCAATAAAAAGTTTACTTTCAAATGGGGTACAATCAGTGGAAAACCTAGTTGTTAAAGAATAATGTAGCAAACACAGTTATTACAGAATGTTTCAGAGAAAACAAGTATTTCCTATCTGTCTAGTGTAAAGTTTTTGTAAGGAAAATTAATAGATGACAGAGAAAAAAAATATTTAACTTTAGGTTGCAGTTAGATGGCTCCAACTTCAAAGGATGTAAGAAGCTGTTAAAAGAGTTTTGAGCAGAGGACTCGTGTGATAAGAACAGTAGTTTAGGTGATATAATTTCATGCTAGTGTATAAGATCAAATGGAGGAGAGAGAGGTTATAATCAGGCAGACTTGTTTGGAAGCAACGATTCAGATGTGTACCTATAAGCATTTGAACTAGAATGGTGGAAATTTAATGAGAAAGAAGGTAATAAAATTTATTTATTCCATATACAGGGATTGAGGACCTACTATGTTCCGGGCACTGGGTAGGGAACTCACAATATATGAAATAGAAGTATAGAGAAATAATCACAGTTTGTTGTAATCAGAGTTTTAACAGATGAATGCTTAAGGGGTTAAGGACACAGGATGAGGAATCAACTAATTATATGGAAGAGTCTAATACATGTTTTATAGAAGAGTAAACATTAGGTGAGTATTTGCAGTTTGGCGAGCAAAAGCCTAAGTAAAGAAGAGGAGAGCATCTTGCACTGAGGACGTGGCAGAGTATATCTGTGTGTCCAGGCGAAGCCACAGGCACGAGGAGCTAGAAAGACAAAGGAAGGATTCCATGGCCAAGGGCAAAAGGTGCCATGACACCGTAAGTAGGCAAAAATTACCCTAAGAAGAGTATGAGTAACTAGAAGAATGATAATACAAATGGGAACTCCATGTTAAGAATTATGCAGCCTATAGATATTTTTCATCTGAGTGTACCTGAAATACCCAGAGAGTATTTTTTTTATGTGTGTTTGAACACTAAATGTGTTTCATCGGTGAAATTCTGAATATCATACACTCATCATAGGTTTTTAAAGCCAACAAACAACCTAGAATTGATTATTGACCATTGGCATAGTTTTTTTTTTCAAAATTACAATATGTAAAATAAAAGAAAATTTACCTGAATTTTTCTTAACTCAGAAGAAAAGAAATAGGGTAACTAAATGAGAAACAGAACTGTTACAAATGTTCCAAAGGTTTGGATCTAAATTATCAAATTAATTCCTCTTTCATTTGTTTTAAAATACTGTTGTTTCAAGAACCACCAATTATCAGCTAATGCTAGATCTATAATTATGTGTTAATATATGACAAGGCTGGCAGTCTCCACAGAAGACTGGCATTTAGCAGATGCTCGAATCTGCTGTTGGTCCAATGAATCTGTAGCTCAGAAATTTTCCTACAAAGAACCTCTATTGTTCAGGTTACACATCCATTTTTGAAGACACAATCCACTGACTACAGTCAGTATTACCTGAAAAATTACACAATAATTGATTAAAAATCCAAATCAAACTTTGATACTATGGATCCATTATGAGTGTTTGAGAACTAGGGGGCAGAAAGAGATAGAAGCTTATTAAAAAACACAAGGGGTAATTGTGAAAGTAATAGATACGTTGATTGTCTTGATTGTGGTGATAGTTTCATGGATATATATACTACATACTTAACAAATTATACACTTTAATATGTGCAGTTTACTGGATGTCAATCTGTTACCTACCTAGGTTCTTGGACTCTTTAATCAATAGAAATTGATAAGAGGTCAGAGGAGAAATTCAGGCCAAGATTTACTAGGACTCATACCGCAGCACAGGGAATGAAAACAAGTTCCCTTTATCTCTCCCCAATGCCCAATGTGGGGGTGAGCTGGTCCCGTTAATGGAGTGAGGGTAGGGGCAGTGGCTGGGGCTCAAGGGGTGGCTTAAGTGGTCTACCCAGCCCCTTGGTGGTGCTGTGGGCAGGGATCACGCGCACTACCCTGCTTTTGCTCTGGTACCTCAGAAGTACCAACTGGGACGTGGCTTTTTTGTATATTGTTCATAATTTGCCCCAGCTATGCATGCATGCATTTTTAGTTTCTTAGTGTTTCTTTGAATTTTTTTGCTCTAGGAAACATTTGTCCTTGTACAAAAACTCCAGTAGAGGGTTCCGAGCCATAGGTTTCAGTATGTCTCAAATCATAGCTTAGTGCAGCTGTTATTAAAAGAAATTAATCTTAGAATGGTCAGATATAATATTTGGGATCCTGCACCGTTATTCCGGAGAAGGCAATGGCACCCCACTCCAGTACTCTTGCCTGGGAAATCCCATGGATGGAAGAGCCTGGTAGGCTACAGTCCATGGGGTCACTAGGAGTCGGACACGACTGAGCGACTTCCCTTTCACTTTTCACTTTCCTGCATTGGAGAAGGAAATGGCAACCCACTCCAGTGTTCTTGCCTGGAGAGTCCCAGGGATGGGGGAGCCTGGTGGGCTGCCGTCTATGGGGTCGCACGGAGTCGGACACGACTGAAGCGACACAGCAGCAGCAGCAGCAGCAGCACCATTATTCATATTTTAAAAGATCTAGTCATTTTTAAGTGGATATACACAATTTGAACTAATCTAGGTTACCTGAATTATAATGAATTGAGTGTGGTGATTTTTTAACTAGAGTCTTAAGATAATATGCTTTATTAAGTATAGATTTGTGTGTTTGTGAATCTGTGCTGAGGCTCCCCAGGTGGCTCAGGTGGTAAAGAATCTGCCTGCAATGCAGGAGACCCAGATTCAATCCCTGGGTCGGGAAGATCCCCTGGAGAAGGGAATGGCAACCCACTCCAGTATTCTTGCCTGGAGAATTCCACGGACAGAGGAAGCCTAGCGGCTGATTCTGGATAATTTCTTTTTTTTGAGAATGTATTTCTGTGGACTGGATATTTAAATTGTCCTTCAAGCAGGTTTTATAACATCAGTACCACCTTAGTTTGAGTAGTTTTTCCTTATGAGAGATGCAGAAAGATCGATGTCTCAAGTGCCCCAGATCATAATAAATACTTTAAATACTTTTCTTACCTTTATACACTTTTGCTTTTATTAATGAGCTTTAAAAAAAAAAACTGAACTATTAATGGCTTTCTCCCAGTGTCATACTAGCTGTGAAAAGTGAAAGTGTTAGTCATTCAGTCATGTCTGATTCTTTGCCACTCCATGGACTGTAACCCACCAGGCTCGTCTGTCCCTGGAATTCTCCAGGCAAGAATACTGGAATGGGTAGCTATTTTCTTCTCTAGGGGATCTTCCCAACCCAGGGATTGCAAGAAGATTCTTTACCCTCTGAGCCACCAGGAAAGTCCATCATCCTAATTGTGGTTGAGACTAATGTGAACTCTAGGTTGGTTGGTTGGTTTTTCTTTTTTTCTTTCTTTGAACTCTAGTTTTTAAAGGTTAATTCTATTGGTAGAACATAGATGTATTAGAGTACATAAGGACTCTGATAAAAGATCAACTGAGGATATGTGATATAAGAGGATCTTTTAAAAGAATTGGTATTTGATGCTTGGGGGTGTAGTCAATCAGATGCCTATATAATGTTACTAAAATACAAATAAGTGAAAATATTCATATCCTTTAATACAGTATTTTCAGTTCTTAAAATTTAATCAAAATAAGACTATATGTGAAAACAGTTATATCATTTTTATGCATAATAGTAAAAATTAAACAAAACTTGATGGAATGGATAAAGTATGTTATTTACTTAAGGCTACCATTAAAAATGATACTGCAATTTTAGACTATCCTTACATATTGTGTTAGATGAACAATGCAAAGTGTTTGTTCATTTTGTGAAACATCATTACTTAAAATTTGAGGACTTTTCAATAGTATACAAAAATCAGAATATTAAATTACCTGCCACTACAGTCAAAACAGCAAAAGTGATTATGTTGGAGGTGGGGGTAAGATGATAAGTACTGTGTGTTTTCCATATCTTATTTCTATATATTTTTAAAATTATGTTGTTTTTAAAAGAACACAAGCCTTTTAATTAAGTATACAAATTTAGTTACCCTAAAGTAATATAGACTACTAGTGTCTGAAGCTCTGGGGTTTCATTAGTACAGTGATGACTTAATTAACAAATCCTCGATGAACAAAACCTCTTTCCCCAAGACTGGCCTTGGTTCAGCAGACATGAGGGAAGGATCAATTTTCTCTGAGCTAGATTGGTGGCAGCAGGGACTAATGAGGCAGGGCCCTGAAAGTAGCTCTGTCTCAGATCTGACTCCTCAGGGGTTAGCTAGAGCTGATGCTAAGGGCACTGCTGTGCTCCTGGGACCTACACAGCCTGGTTACCCAGGTGTTAAAAAAACAATTTCTGTGCCAAGACCATATGTGGCTTTTAAGAGACTCGGCAGGACTCTTGATTTAGGCAGAGCATTCCTAGTGTGGAATGAGTAGGCTAGAAAATAGCAAAGTGGAAATTCCATGTGCCAGGAAGCTTCCACTCGTCTTCTGTGTGCTCAGTGCGCTGCTTTTTTTATTTTCTGGGTTTTATTTTATTCAACTATGAAATGAAAGGACTGACGAGAAAATCTCTACTGTATCTTTCAATTCTAATGGTCTCTGTGTCCAGATTGCTCTAATGGTCTATATGTCTAGATCAGGAGTCAGCAACCTTTCTGTACAGGGTCAAGATATATGATCTCAGTTGAGGCTGTTTAACTCTGCCTCTAGTTTGAAAGTATCCCTATATAACAATACATAATCAAATGGAAATAGCTAGATCTGGCCCATAAGCCAGAGTTGGACAACCTCTGGTCTAGATTTTGTCTTAAGATTTATATATTTTTGGCTGCTCCGGGTCCTCATTGCTACATGCGGGTTTTCCCAGGTTGTGCTGAGTGGGAACCGTTCTCGAATTGCGGTGTGCAGGCTTCTCACTGAGCTGGCCTTTCTTGTTGCAGAGCGCGGGCTCTAGGCACAGGAGCTCAGCAGCTGCAGCTGTCCGGCTCTAGTGCACTGACTCAGTAGTTGTGGTTCGAGGGCTTAGTTGCTCCATAGCGTGTGGGATCTTCCCCTGCATTGCCAGGCAGATCCTTAACACTAGACCACCAGGGAAGCCCTGCTCTATTTATTAGTGTAATGTAAGTATTAAAAGAATTCTTAGGGGGCTACAACATAAACCTTGTATCAGAGGGACCATTCTCTCAGATTTTTTACTTTTAAGGTTACTGAAACATAAATGGTATTTCAGAGAGTTCCCTGGTGGCCTGGTGGTTAGAATTCCAGGCTTTCACTGCCATGTCCTGGTTTCATTCCCTGGTTGGGAAACTAAGATAAAAATAAGTAAATAAAACGATATTTCAAAGTCAGTGTTGAACAGCTTGGAAGAAAAGGATAAAATACCTTGTCATCAAACTATTATAGTAAATTATCTGGAGTAGAGGAGCCCTGTGATTCCCAACTAAGGAAGAAATGGTATCTATAATACTTGTGACTAGATTCTTTAAAATCCTCAAAACTGTCAACCTAGTAGGAGAGAAGTTCAACAGCCTGTTAATATCATTTCTTATAAAATAGGCTAAATCAGTCCTTTCATGGTAGTGTATACTTCAGACCGTGTGTGTGTGTGCACTTTTCTAGAAAAGGCCAACTGCCATGCTAGGCAGGCTTCAGATTTCCATCTATCTTGTGTTGGGCTTATATATCTCAGTCTTAGGTTACCAGGATTCCAACATGGAAATCAGAGTATGATCACTTTGGAGACCTTTGTTAGTTCTCCCACGTTAGGCCTCATCCAGTATACTTTGTCTAGCATTTATAGCAAACTGTATACTTTTGTTTGCTGTAACAACAAAGAAATCATAGGTTGGGTTAATTAACTCAGGCCTATTATTATATAAAGGGATCAGTACAGTGATACTTTATCTGCCTGCTGCTGCTGCTAAGTCGCTTCAGTCGTGTCTGACTCTGTGCGATCCCACGGACTGCAGCCTACTAGGTTCCTCTGTCCATGGGATTTTCCAGGCAAGAGTATTGGAGTGGGTTGCCATTGCCTTCTCCTGCCAAGTCGCTTCAGTTGTGTCTGACTCTGTGCAACCCCAGAGATGGCAGCCCACCAGGCTTCCCCTCCCTGGGATTCTCCAGGCAAGAACACTGGAGTGAGTTGCCATTTCCTTCTCCAATGCATGAACGTGAAAAGTGAAAGTGAAGTCGCTCAGTTGTGTCCGACTCTAGCGACCCACCCCATGGACTGCAGCCCACCAGACTCCTCCGTCCACGGGATTTTCCAGGCAAAAGTACTGGAGTGGGGTGCCATTGCCTTCTCCATGCCTTCTCCTAGGGAAGTCTAAAACATTCTTCTCAGCCAGCTTGCTTTCATCTAAACACTTGGGATCTTTTACTTTCTAAGCTGCAGAGCATGAACTCTTTACTGGCCTATCCCACTAAACACAGCTGTGAGCACAGCAGAACTGACATATTCTTTGAGTTACAGCTTGTCCAGAATGAGCAGTTGTACCATCCCAGCATAGGAACACCTATAGCCGTTACTTTGATACAGCAGTTTTCAAGGTGTGAACCCATTGGAGGTATCCAGGACACTCTGAGAGTGTCTTCCATGAAGGCAGAACTGTTTCACAATAATACTAAGACATTGTCTTTATGACTCAATTTCAGTAGAGTTTTCCAGAGAGTGCATAATGTGTAATACAGCAACAGATTTAATACTGAAGTAGATATGAAAACCCTGCTGTCTTTTATTAAATCAGACATTAAAGCGATTAGCAAAAATGCAAGTTTTCAATAATATTTTTATTTGGAATATATTATTTTTATAAAAATATGTTAAAACTTAATAGGTATATTAATAAACTTTTCCACCCTCTTTTAAAATTTCTAATACAGTAAGTATTGATAAATATAACTTACATAAACAAATGGCATTTGGGGTCCTCAATCTTTAAGAGTATTGTATATGTCCGAGAACCCAAAAGTATATCTCCCAGTTACTAATAACAATCTCAGCATATTTTCATACATAAAATGTCAACTGAAATTTCCCCATTCAGCCAACAGATGTTAAGAATGTAGTGCTTATCCTTTCAGACATCTTTTTACTGAGTGCTTGCATGCCTACAGTACATAATTTTATATATATATAGGATTATATTGTACTTTTTCTCTGAATTCTTATAAAATCCTAAGGTCTTTAGAAGGGCATAGGAAGCACCTTATTTCATTCCCAACTCAATTCGAGAATCCTTTCTAAAACATGCACTGCCTAGCAGATTGTTCATTTTGGTTTTATAAACCCTAAATTGTTAGAAAATTCTTCTTTCTGTTAAACAGAAATTTACTTTCTTATAAATCTCTGCATTGGTTCTAATTTCACTTTCAGTAGCTATGTAGAATCCATCTTACCTATCTTCACTGTGTCTCATCCTGGATATTTTCTTCTGACCTATCTTCCAGTTCACTGATTCTTTTGTAAGCTGCATCTGAGTTTCTTTTAAATAGTATTCATTGAATTCTTATTTTCAGTTTTTGTTTAAACCAATGAAATTCTTATCTGTTTTTCATACTTTATAGTCCTCTGCTAAAATCTTCAGTTTTTAACTTATAATCAGTAAGTACAGTCATTTCAGAGTTTCTGTTTGATGGGTTCATTATCTGGACCACTTGGGGCTACTTTCTGTTGTATAATTTCTGGTGGTTTTAATTTCTTGCTTTTCTTATATTACTATTTTTTATTGTGTTTGAGACTTTGTATTTGGAAAATTCTTTGTGGAAATAATTTGAGGTATAGGCTAATTCGTGTTTTCTTTTGGCAAGCACGAGTCCACTGGCATACTAGAAGCATCTTGATCTAAGTTTAGGTATTTAGATGATTGGAGTATAAACCACAGTCCATTGCTTAGGCCTGTCTACCTCCTGTATACCCTAAACCTGCAGTTCTTTGGAGGGCCATCTCACTTTATAGGGTCTAGATTCCAAGTTTTGTCCTCCAGCAATATCAAACATCAGACTCACCTCTCTGGGCTCTATTATCCCTTATGTCCTACCCTGGTAATTTTTCACTCTTTTGTTAGGGCATCAGTACCTTCAAGCACATTTTAAGGATATTTTTTGCCCATTCTAATTCTTCTTCATGGGATGGTTGGTCCAAATTGCTTAATCTCTTACTATCAGAAGCCCCTAAAACCTGCTTAAACTCATACTAATATTTCTCTATTCTTCTAGGTTGCTAGAGAAACTGTTAGGGAGCAGAGATAACCGTGAAAGGGCATCCTCATAGACACATTTTACCGTCTGTACCACATTTATCCAGATGCTCTTTAGAACACATGTTGAATGTTTAATCTGATATTGCATTTCATTTCAGACACAGTGAAGGTGTTATCAAATTCAAATAAGCAGTTATTCTGTAGTCTTCATCTCATAATTTTGAAATGTTAAGATTAATAATGCAGTGCTACCCTTTTTATATATATATTTATTAGCCAGGTTAGGCTAAGGCAGCAGCCTACTAACAAATAACCCTCAGAATCTTAATGACATTCAATAATAGATATTTCTTTTTCTCTTGCATTCTTTTTCTTCACTTGGTAGCTGAGGCCCTCCTCCACGTTTTCTCCTGTCTGGGATCAACACGGAAGGGCAGTCCCAATCAGGGGCATGTTATTTGCATTAGAGGGGTAAAGGCATGATGAAATACTACATAGTAGTTGCTACATCTCTTGCATCATCTCCCCTCACATTGCATTAGCTGAAGCAAGTCATGTGGCCTGATAATAATCAGGTAGGAAGTACAGTCCTTATTACAGAACGTATAATAGTTCCCCCCAGGAATGAGCCCAGTTAGGAGGAGCAGTGAATACGATGTATCCGTGGACCTGTTTTCCGTCCTGGGTTTATATTCTAGTCTTCTTGAAATATAGTCTAGTCTTCTTGAGATAAAACTAATGGTCTTATTGTAATTTGGGGTTGTATCCTAAATTTATCATAAATTACACTAACAACAAAAAAGTCAGAACATGCTATTCTTTAAACCTTAAATTAAAGTAGAGAGTGGGGTTTGTTTTAAAAGCCACTTGCATTGCCCTTCTTTAAAACATAATTCTGTGTGTGCACAGTTTCTTTCATCTGGTGTTCTCTAACTTCCTTCACCCCACCTCTTTTCCCAGTAGTGATAATGGAATTTGTTTTTCAGGGAGTTAAATCTTTCATATTGACCTCTCGGTATTACAGCATAGCCCAGTTGTTCTCTTGTTTTGTATTATACCTTCATTAGCACTAAATTTTTCATCCTAGCTTTCCTAGGATTTTTATTTTTATGTTTTTTTTTTTTTATTCTTTAAATAACATTTTCCCCATTTATTTGCACATCTTCTCACTTCTTGATTGTTTCATTGTCCACCCACCAAAGATATATGTACTGTCTCTTATCTTTTCATTCATCATGTATGCTCTTAAATTCTAAACTCAGAGATTCTCAGTCCTCTTTTATAGTTACAGTGTTTCTCTAGTTGTTCTCCTATTACTATTCAAAATGTTTTTGTGATGTATTGGGATTTTCTTCAGTGTTTGAGGTTCTCTAACACTGAACTGAACTGAACTGAACGTGTCCTTTTATTTTCATGCATCAGACCAATTGCTACTATATTTGTATGGGTTCTCATATAATTTTTTTTTAATGAGGAAAGTATTGAGCAGCATCAGGATTTTATTATTCCTTACTCTAAAATATAACATTTATTTAATAATGAGATGAAAATACAGGGTTTATGAGATATAATTCCTGTGTCAAAAAGCTGTAAGTGCTTCTACTGTTTTGTGACACCCTGAATGATGTCTGCTTTCTTTGTGTTAAATCTAATAGTAAATGATCCCAAGGACTATCATAAAATCCCCTGTCATTAGCTCTAGAAATGCCTTGATGAGTAACTTGCTTGATGGGATAAAAGCTTCAGTAAACTGATGTCCCCACCTGAGTGATTAATTCCAAAATATTATTTGTCTAACACATTGTTGTCAATGACAACTGAATAAGAACTTTTAGGAGCAGTTGGCTGTCCAACGATCGCAAATTTCAAGGCTATGCAAATTGTGCCAGTTCAGCCCAGCTCTTTTCTCTATTATCATATCAATTGAGTCAGTTCATAGTAGACAAAGCAAGGTTATGGGAACCACCTAGAGCATCATGCACCATTTAACATCAATGCAGCATACAAGAACATCTGCAACTTCAATCTTATTAACAGTGGAGAGAATGGAAGGCAATAAACAGCTTTCTTCACCATTTAATTGCAAAATAGTATTTCCTAATGTTTGCATTGTTTATCAACAGGAACTTCATCAATAATTGTATAATTATGGTTGCCTAGATTACATAGGCAACCCTCATGCATCTTGTCATTTATCACAGAGAGGTCTGAATTCAATCTGAATTTGAACACACAATTCAAGACTAATAATGTAAGTCCTTTGAAATGTGAGTTGTATAATATAGATAATTTGTGCAGTAGGAGAATGGCAGTTTATGATTTTTCAGTCACTTTGGGGATTAAGTTAACACAGAAAAGACTGAAAGGCAGTGAAAAATGAGGGGAAGCCACTAGTTAGATTCTAACATAGATCCATTGAACATGAAAGTAGGTTATGTTCTTTAGAATTAATCACGAGTAATTAGATGTTTGCTTTAGGCCAAAATTGGGCTGAATTAAAACAGAATTATTATGCTGAAGTCTTCCTCTCAGTCTCTATACTTAAAGGGAGAAATGGCAGAAAACTACAAGTATACTGAGAAAAAAACTATGGTGGCCAAAGTTAGAAATTGTAAATGCAGAGGAAGACTTGACATATCTGTTCAGTCTTCGCCTTTGTTGCTTTTTGAAGCCATATAACATCACTATCCCTAATGAGCGAAATTTGAGTGTTTGTAGCAAGCAACCAAGTGCATTCTTCAAGCTCTGCGGAAGCAGGGAGTTTCTTTTGGCACACACTGCAAAATAGCCAAGAAAAATGAGAGGAAATAATATAAGTCCGGTAACAGTTATTGGTGTGGTCAGTGGGAGTTGTCTCATAATAAAACATGAGCAGGAAAATGTGAAGAATAAGAGGTACATTTGAAGTAAGTCAGGCAAGGGACTGGTCTGAAAAGTTTATATCTTTTAAACAAGAAAATCTCATATTTTTACTTAGATTTATTTTGTATATGAGGAAAACCAGAAGCCTATTCATGAAATTAGGTCTGAAACATTTCAATATTTAGAATATTTTCTCCCCCTGATAAGTCTGTATTTATACCTTTAATATTCTTCATTCATCTTCTATCACTTCTTTTTAAAGATTGCAAGAGGAAGAAAAAAAATTGCTATAGTGAAGTATCCACAGAGTAGAAGAATATATAGAGTTTTTGTCCCATTTTTTGGTTGGTCTGGGTATAGTGAACATAACTTAAGCTTTCTTAACATGACAGTTGACCTATCATTTCCTCCACCTGAGAGATTCCAAGAACGGATGTGCTGGAGGTAATGCTTTGACCTGTAATTACATAACATTATGCCTAGAAACTTTTTTTTTTTTTTTTAAGTTTTAAGTAGTTACAACCTCTGCTATAAACTTTGAAAAAGTTCTAGCTCTGAAGAATGAGAGTGGAGATTTTATACACATGCATATATATATATAGATATACATGCATATCCATATATATATGTCTCTCACTTAAAATACCTCAGGGAAAACATCTGTCTATGCTGGGGCTTTTTGTAAATATGTAGTGCCAATTCTGACACTTGCACACCTTTCCTTTAAAGAACTTATATGCAAACATTATTCAGGAACCTTTTCTAGGGGCTATTTATCAAAACTGCTATGATAATAACTCTATCATAATGAGTCCTGGTCTCTGTTTAGGGAGTAATCGATAAACTAAAAATTAATGTTCCATAATTCACATTACAATGCACATGTAATTATTTGAGATGAGGCAAACCCTGTGCATTTAATTTACAACTATAATTAAGTAAACTCATTTGATACTAATTAGGTGAGCCTAAAAGGATCATAGGTTTGTGTATTTAATTATCAAAGTACAATCAGCAACCAATTTCTGAAAAGCTTTCCTAGCTTGAGTTCAACATTGATCTTTGCCCACACTACAATTTTATCTTCCTGGACCTTCAGTAAATTAAAAGGCAATGTGAATCATGGAAAATCTACTTGGTGGGTTAGCTTTTTTGGTAATTTGTAATTCACCATCTGAAAACAAGGGCTTATATATACTGGAGTTTTATATCTGTTAAAATAGTACATCAAAAATGAGGGAGAAATTAAGATATTTCCAGTTAACAAAAGCTAGAGGAGTTCATTACTGGTCAGTCAGTCAGTTCAGTTGCTCAGTTGTGTCTGACTCTTTGTGACCCCACGAACTGCAGCACACCAGGCTTCCCTGTCCATCACCAACTCCCGGAGCTTACTCAAACTCATGTCCATCAAGTCGGTGATGCCAGCCAACCATCTCAACCTTCGTCGTCCCCTTCTCCTCCCGCCTTCAATCTTTCCCAGCATTAGGGTCTTTTCCAGTGAGTCCTTGCATCAGGTGGCCAAAGTATTGGAGTTTCAATTTCAGCATCAGTCCTTCCACTGAATATTCAGGACTGATTTCCTTTAGGATTAACTGGTTGGATCTCCTTGCAGTCCAAGGGACTCTCAAGAGTCTTCTCCAACATCACAGTTCAAAAGCATCAATTCTTCGGCGCTCAGCTTTCTTTATTGTCCAACTCTCACATACATACATGACTACTGGAAAAACCAAAGCTTTGACTAGACAGACCTTTGTTAGCAAAGTAATGTCTCTGCTTTTTAATATGCTGTCTAGACTTGTTATAGCTTTTCTTCCAAGGAGCAAGTGTCTTTTGATTTCATGGCTGCAGTCACCATCTGTAGTGATTTTGGAGACCAAAAAAATAAAGACTGTCACTGTTTCCATTGTTGCCCATCTGTTTGCCATGAAGTGATGGGACTGGATGGCATGATCTTAGTTTTCTAAATGTGGAATTTAAAGCCAACTTTTTCACTCTCCTCTTTCACTTTCATCAAGAGACTTTTTAGTTCCTTTTCACTTTCTGCCATAAGGGTGGTGTCATTTTCATATCTGAGGTTATTGATATTTCTCCCAGCAATCTTGATTCCAGCTTGTGCTTCATCCAGCCCGGCATTTCTCATGATGTACTCTGCATGTAAGTTAAATAAGCAGGGTGACAATATACAGCCTTGACGTACTCCTTTCCTGATTTGGAACCAGTCTGTTGTTCCATGTCCAGTTCTAACTGTTGCTTCTTGACCTGCATACAGATTTCTCAACAGGCCGGTCAGGTGGTCTGGTAATTCCATCTCCTTAAGAATTTTCTATCATTTGTTGTGATCCACATAGTCAAAGGCTTTAGTGTAGTCAGTAAAGCGTAAGTAGATGTTTTTCTGGAACTCTCTTGCTTTTTCGATGATCCAGTGGATGTCATTAATGGTAGACCTGCCCTATAAGAAATCCTTCAGGCTGAAATGAAAGGATCCTGGACAGTACTCAAAGCCATGTAAAGAAATAATTCCAGTAAAGGTAATTACATAGGTGAATAGCCAGTGTTCTTGTGTTTTGAGTTTCTAACTCCTCTTTTGTTTCATACATGATTTAAAAAATACATTTAACAGTAATTATAAATATATGTTAATGGACACATCTGCATAAGATGCAATTTGTAGCACCATCATAATAGGGAAAAGGAACAATATGGAAGCATAGGTTTTGTGTGTTGTTGAAACTAATTTGGTTTCAATTCAAATTAGATTGTTATATATTTAGAATGTTAATTGTAATCCCTGTTGTACCCACTAAGAAAATATTTGAGAAATACAGAAGTTTCCTCTATTTTATTAAAATAGTATCTAAAAATTATTTTATGAGAAAATGTATTTGTTTGCTAGCTTAGAAGTCTTTTAATTCTACCATTAGTCAATCACCAAATACTTATTATGTACCTAATAATGGGTTTCTGCTACATTTCAATAATTATCTCCATTTCTTCCCACTAAATGTATAAACATATAATCAAGAAAGACTTGTTATATGATGTCTAGAGTGACTTCATAGACTTGGAATATGTTAGATAAAATGTTCACATTTTCTTTCTTTTTAAAGAAATTACTGTTGTCTCTGCTGGAGTCTTCATTGCTGTGCACGAGCTTTCCCAAGTTGTAGCAGGTGGGGGCTACTCTCTAGCTGCAGTGTGTGGGCTTCTCACTGTGGTGGCTTCTCCTGTTGCGGAGCACAGGCTCTAGGCTGCATGGGCTTCTGTAGTTGCAGGTCTTGGGCTTAGATGCCTCATGGCACACAGGATCTTTCCAACAAGGGGTTGAACCTGTGTGTGCCATACATTAGCAGGTAGATTCCTAACCACTGGACCTCTAGGGAAGCTCTTCACATTTTCATATTTCTTAATGGCATTTATTCTGTAAAGAATGTGAAAACGTGTGCCCATGACTTTCCCTGAAGGTGTTAAAGATGTTTCTGTCTGCATACCTTTCAAACCAGGGTACCTGGATGTAGGTAGAAGGCACCTATATGATCCAGTATGTGTTCCCTTCACTCTCAGCATATTAAGGGTATTGCCATCACTACCAGAAAATGTGAACCGTAGCCACAGATGCTCAAATTCTAAGCTTTCAGAATGTGCTTCATGCGAAACATAAAGGCTTTTCCCTTTCCTTATCAGCTACCACTATGGTAAAATAAAAACTAAACTGCTGATGCAAATGTTGCTCACAGAGAACATTTACTTAACATTAACTAAAATGTGCTATTAAAATAGGTGAATAAATTCATACCTGGCCTATTGATGCTTCTTTATTTCTTTGGGAATACTAGTGCAATTTGTCAGTATTAAAACAGAGACTTTTTGTTGTTGTTGTTAATAGCAAGGCCTAAATTTCTTCTGTCCAGATATAACCAATGTCAAGAAGTCACACCCCACACAATTAAGGACACCAGCCTTGCAGCACTGACATCTACAGCCTGTCCAATTTGTATCTTGTCTCTGGGTCATCTGAGGAAGTATAAGTGGTATTGTGGGCTGTAAACAGACCAAGTCTAGCAGGTGCCATTTACATAAACTAGAGTATCAGTAGTATCCGCTGCAGCTGTACAAGATGGTTTTCTTAAATTGAATTCTCTCTCATCTTCTTCCAGTCTCAGAAACAAAGATGCTGGGTTTTGGGGGGTTTTTTTGTATCATTTGAAGAACTATCTAGTAGTTTAACATAACTAGCAAAGTATAAAGACTTGACACCTAATGGCTTCTATTCTATCCTCTCATGGTGAAAATTATTTGGTGACTTCAGAAGAGTAATAGACATTTAGAATGACACTTTGGACAGGAAAATGGAAGCAGCAACTAAGGATTATTAGTAGAACCAGTTCTAAGAGGCATTAGCAGTAATCGGCTCAGTATTAGATGACAGACACAAGCCTGTTTGGAAAGAGGGTCTTTATCATTTTTTAATAGGGTTGTGCCATTCTTTTTAATCTACTTATAGGTATGAGTATGATCCTTAAACTATTCCTGCAACTTTTCAAAAATCTGATGCTACAAATTCTGTTCATAAAGAGTAGTGAGGAGTACAACCAAGCTTAAAGAGCAATATAAAATATTGTAATTGAGAGGTTTTCTTCAAACAGGTAATTAACCATACGTTTATACAATTTAATCTACTTTTAAGTGCAAGAGAGATTGGTAAATGCCTCAATAAAGAAAAGTGTTCTGTTTAAATTGGACAAAATTGTTGTTTACTAGTGTTTATCGCTGTACTCCAAGTAGTCAAGTGATCTGTGAATCCAATTTAGTTTATTGGACAGTAAATAGAACTCATAACTTTTATCAGTATTTGTCAGGGAGCCCTCTGAAATTCACTCCATACTTTGAGGAAGTTTAATTTTATTGTATAGAATAGACTTTAATTTTTTTTGTTTCCTTTTAAACCTATGACATTACCTTAAAGCATTATCATCCCTGCAAACCAGATTGCACTAAACATTAGTGATATTTTGTTAATGCTTTCTTGCTCTAAGATTTCTTAATCCATAGGATAAAAAGGGAGCCATTGGTTCCCTCATATCTGATACAGCTTTTCCTTTGCAAACTTAACAACATTACCATTGCCACCACCAGCAATTCAAAAAGAAATCTTACCAATAGAAAGCCCATGATTAGAAGTAATGGTATCAGTAACATCTTCATTGATAATGGAGTATAGCTTTGTACATCCATATCCATTTGAAAATCTTTACTGTTATACTCAGGAAGAAATACATGGTTTTAGAAAGGGGTCCATTTAGAATACCAGTAGTATCTTATATCCCCCTACTGCAGTGATTAGGACTAAACCACAAGAAAAGAAGGACAGGAAGGATGGAGGGAGGGAGAAAGCCATCAATGTTTGATTGCTCAATTTTTTCCATAACACTACTCAGTTCAGTTCAGTTACTCAGTCATGTCCAACTCTTTGTGATCCCACGGACTGCAGCACACCAGGCTTCCGTGTCCATCACCGACTCCCGGAGCTTGCTCAAACTCATGTCCATCAAGTAGGTGATGCCATCCGACCATCTCATCCTCTGTCATCCCCTTCTCCTCCTGTCTCAGTCTTTCCCAGCATTGAGGTCTTTTCCAGTGAATCAGTTCTTCACATCAGGTGGCCAGAGTATTGGAGCTTCAACTTCAGCATCAGTCCTTCCAATAAATATTCAGGACTGATTTCCTTTAGGATTGACTGGTTTGATCTCCCTGCAGTCCAAGGGACTCTCAAGGGTCTTCTCCAATACCACAGTTCAAAAGCATCAATTCTTCAGCACTCAGCTTCCTTTATAGTCCAACTCTGACATCCATAGATGACTCCTGGAAAAACCATAGCTTTGACTATCTGGACTTTTGTTGGCAAAGTAATGTCTCTGCTTTTGAATATGCTGTCTAGGTTGGTCGTAGCTTTTC